>NW_027411953.1:0-93928 GCF_047663935.1 Musca autumnalis
TGAACTTTTGTATGGGAAAAGTCATCTCCGGTGAACTTTTGTATTGGGGAAAGTCATCTCCGGTGAAACTTTTGTATTGGGAAAGTCATGCCCGGTGAACTTTTGTATGGGAAAAGTCATCTCCGGTGAACTTTTGTATTGGGAAAGTCATGCCCGGTGAACTTTTGTATTGGGAAAGTCATGCCGTGAACTTTGTATTGGGAAAGTCATGCCCGGTGAACTTTTGTATTGGGAAAGTCATGCCCGGTGAACTTTTGTATTGGGAAAGTCGTGCCCGGTGAACTTTTGTATGGGAAAAGTCATCTCCGGTGAACTTTTGTATTGGGAAAGTCATCTCCGGTGAAATTTGTATGGGAAAAGTCATCTCCGGTGAACTTTTGAATGGGAAAAGTCATCTCCGGTGAACTTTTGTATTGGGAAAGTCATCTCCGGTGAACTTTTGTATTGGGAAAGTCATGCCCGGTGAACTTTTATATTGGGAAAGGTCATCTCCGGTGAACTTTTGTATGGGAAAGTCATCTCCGGTGAACTTTTGTATGGAAAAGTCATCTCCGGTGAACTTTTGTATTGGGAAAGTCATCTCCGGTGAACTTTTGTATGGGAAAAGTCATCTCCGGTGAACTTTTGTATTGGGAAAGTCATCTCCGGTGACTTTTGTATGGGAAAAGTCATCTCCGGTGAACTTTTGTATTGGGAAAGTCATCTCCGGTGAACTTTTGTATTGGGAAAGTCATGCCCGGTGAACTTTTGTATTGGGAAAGTCATCTCCGGTGAACTTTTGTATGGGAAAAGTCATCTCCGGTGAACTTTTGTATTGGGAAAGTCATCTCCGGTGAACTTTTGTATTGGGAAAGACATCTCCGGTGAACTTTTGTATTGGGAAAGTAATCTCCGGTGAACTTTTGTATGGGAAAAGTCATCTCCGGTGAACTTTTGTATTGGGAAAGTCATCTCCGGTGAACTTTTGTATGGGAAAAGTCATCTCCGGTGAACTTTTGTATGGGAAAAGTCATCTCCGGTGAACTTTTGTATTGGGAAAGTCATCTCCGGTGAACTTTTGTATGGGAAAGTCATCTCCGGTGAACTTTTGTATTGGGAAAGTCATCTCCGGTGAACTTTTGTATGGGAAAAGTCATCTCCGGTGAACTTTTGTATTGGGAAAGTCATCTCCGGTGAACTTTTGTATGGGAAAATTCATCTCCGGTGAACTTTTGTATTGGGAAAGTCATGCCCGGTGAACTTTTGTATTGGGAAAGTCATCTCCGGTGAACTTTTGTATGGGAAAAGTCATCTCCGGTGAACTTTTGTATTGGGAAAGTCATCTCCGGTGAACTTTTGTATGGGAAAAGTCATCTCCGGTGAACTTTTGTATTGGGAAAGTCATCTCCGGTGAACTTTTGTATTGGGAAAGTCATCTCCGGTGAACTTTTGTATTGGGAAAGTCATCTCCGGTGAACTTTTGTATTGGGAAAGTCATCTCCGGTGAACTTTTGTATGGGAAAAGTCATCTCCGGTGAACTTTTGTATTGGGAAAGTCATCTCCGGTGAACTTTTGTATTGGGAAAGTCATCTCCGGTGAACTTTTGTATTGGGAAAGTCATCTCCGGTGAACTTTTGTATTGGGAAAGTCATCTCCGGTGAACTTTTGTATTGGGAAAGTCATCTCCGGTGAACTTTTGTATTGGGAAAGTCATCTCCGGTGAACTTTTGTATTGGGAAAGTCATCTCCGGTGAACTTTTGTATGGGAAAAGTCATCTCCGGTGAACTTTTGTATTGGGAAAGTCATCTCCGGTGAACTTTTGTATGGGAAAAGTCATCTCCGGTGAACTTTTGTATTGGGAAAGTCATCTCCGGTGAACTTTTGTATTGGGAAGTCATCTCCGGTGAACTTTTGTATGGGAAAAGTCATCTCCGGTGAATTTTTGTATTGGGAAAGTCATCTCCGGTGAACTTTTGTATTGGGAAAGTCATGCCCGGTGAACTTTTGTATGGGAAAAGTCATCTCCGGTGAACTTTTGTATTGGGAAAGTCATGCCCGGTGAACTTTTATATTGGGAAAGTCATCTCCGGTGAACTTTTGTATGGGAAAAGTCATCTCCGGTGAACTTTTGTATGGGAAAAGTCATCTCCGGTGAACTTTTGTATTGGGAAAGTCATCTCCGGTGAACTTTTGTATTGGGAAAGTCATCTCCGGTGAACTTTTGTATTGGGAAAGTCATCTCCGGTGAACTTTTGTATGGGAAAAGTCATCTCCGGTGAACTTTTGTATTCGGAAAGTCATTTCCGGTGAACTTTTGTATTGGGAAAGTCATGCCCGGTGAACTTTTGTATGGGAAAAGTCATCTCCGGTGAACTTTTGTATTGGGAAAGTCGTGCCCGGTGAACTTTTGTATTGGGAAAGTCGTGCCCGGTGAACTTTTGTATTGGGAAAGTCATCTCCGGTGAACTTTTGTATTGGGAAAGTCATGCCCGGTGAACTTTTATATTGGGAAAGTCATCTCCGGTGAACTTTTGTATTGGGAAAGTCATCTCCGGTGAACTTTTGTATGGGAAAAGTCATCTCCGGTGAACTTTTGTATTGGGAAAGTCATCTCCGGTGAACTTTTGTATTGGGAAAGTCATCTCCGGTGAACTTTTGTATGGGAAAAGTCATCTCCGGTGAACTTTTGTATTGGAAAAGTCATCTCCGGTGAACTTTTGTATGGGAAAAGTCATCTCCGGTGAACTTTTGTATTGGGAAAGTCATCTCCGGTGAACTTTTGTATTGGGAAAGTCATCTCCGGTGAACTTTTGTATGGGAAAAGTCATCTCCGGTGAGCTTTTGTATGGGAAAAGTCATCTCCGGTGAACTTTTGTATTGGGAAAGTCATCTCCGGTGAACTTTTGTATTGGGAAAGTCATCTCCGGTGAACTTTTGTATGGGAAAAGTCATCTCCGGTGAACTTTTGTATTGGGAAAGTCATCTCGGTGAACTTTTGTATTGGGAAAGTCATGCCCGGTGAACTTTTGTATTGGGAAAGTCGTGCCCGGTGAACTTTTGTATTGGGAAAGTCATCTCCGGTGAACTTTTGTATGGGAAAGTCATCTCCGGTGAACTTTTGTATTGGGAAAGTCATCTCCGGTGAACTTTTGTATGGGAAAAGTCATCTCCGGTGAACTTTTGTATTGGGAAAGTCATCTCCGGTGAACTTTTGTATGGGAAAAGTCATCTCCGGTGAACTTTTGTATTGGGAAAGTCATCTCCGGTGAACTTTTGTATTGGGAAAGTCATCTCCGGTGAACTTTTGTATGGGAAAAGTCATCTCCGGTGAACTTTTGTATTGGGAAAGTCATCTCCGGTGAACTTTTGTATGGGAAAAGTCATCTCCGGTGAACTTTTGTATTGGGAAAGTCATCTCCGGTGAACTTTTGTATGGGAAAAGTCATCTCCGGTGAACTTTTGTATTGGGAAAGTCATGCCCGGTGAACTTTTGTATTGGGAAAGTCATCTCCGGTGAACTTTTGTATGGGAAAAGTCATCTCCGGTGAACTTTTGTATTGGGAAAGTCATCTCCGGTGAACTTTTGTATGGGAAAAGTCATATCCGGTGAACTTTTGTATTGGGAAAGTCATCTCCGGTGAACTTTTGTATTGGGAAAGTCATCTCCGGTGAACTTTTGTATGGGAAAAGTCATCTCCGGTGAACTTTTGTATGGGAAAAGTCATCTCCGGTGATCTTTTGTATTGGGAAAGTCATCTCCGGTGAACTTTTGTATGGGAAAAGTCATCTCCGGTGAACTTTTGTATTGGGAAAGTCATCTCCGGTGAACTTTTGTATTGGGAAAGTCATCTCCGGTGAACTTTTGTATGGGAAAAGTTATCTCCGGTGAACTTTTGTATTGGGAAAGTCATCTCCGGTGAACTTTTGTATGGGAAAAGTCATCTCCGGTGAACTTTTGTATTGGGAAAGTCATCTCCGGTGAACTTTTGTATGGGAAAAGTCGTCTCCGGTGAACTTTTGTATTGGGAAAGTCATGCCCGGTGAACTTTTGTATTGGGAAAGTCATCTCCGGTGAACTTTTGTATGGGAAAAGTCATCTCCGGTGAACTTTTGTATTGGGAAAGTCATGCCCGGTGAACTTTTGTATTGGGAAAGTCATGCCCGGTGAACTTTTGTATGGGAAAAGTCATCTCCGGTGAACTTTTGTATTGGGAAAGTCATCTCCGGTGAACTTTTGTATGGGAAAAGTCATCTCCGGTGAACTTTTGTATTGGGAAAGTCATCTCCGGTGAACTTTTGTATTGGGAAAGTCATCTCCGGTGAACTTTTGTATGGGAAAAGTCATCTCCGGTGAACTTTTGTATTGGGAAAGTCATCTCCGGTGAACTTTTGTATTGGGAAAGTCATGCCCGGTGAACTTTTGTATGGGAAAAGTCATCTCCGGTGAACTTTTGTATTGGGAAAGTCGTGCCCGGTGAACTATTGTATTGGGAAAGTCATGCCCGGTGAACTTTTGTATTGGGAAAGTCATGCCCGGTGAACTTTTGTATTGGGAAAGTCATGCCCGGTGAACTTTTGTATTGGGAAAGTCATCTCCGGTGAACTTTTGTATGGGAAAAGTCATCTCCGGTGAACTTTTGTATGGGAAAAGTCATCTCCGGTGAACTTTTGTATTGGGAAAGTCATGCCCGGTGAACTTTTGTATTGGGAAATTCATGCCCGGTGAACTTTTGTATTGGGAAAGTCATCTCCGGTGAACTTTTATATTGGAAAAGTCATGCCCGGTGAACTTTTGTATTGGGAAAGTCATGCCCGGTGAACTATTGTATTGGGAAAGTCATGCCCGGTGAACTTTTGTATTGGGAAAGTCATGCCCGGTGAACTTTTGTATTGGGAAAGTCATCTCCGGTGAACTTTTGTATTGGGAAAGTCGTGCCCGGTGAACTTTTGTATTGGGAAAGTCATGCCCGGTGAACTTTTGTATGGGAAAAGTCATGCCCGGTGAACTTTTGTATTGGGAAAGTCATCTCCGGTGAACTTTTGTATTGGGAAAGTCATCTCCGGTGAACTTTTGTATGGGAAAAGTCATCTCCGGTGAACTTTTGTATTGGGAAAGTCATCTCCGGTGAACTTTTGTATTGGGAAAGTCATCTCCGGTGAACTTTTGTATGGGAAAAGTCATCTCCGGTGAACTTTTGTATGGGAAAAGTCATCTCCGGTGAACTTTTATATTGGGAAAGTCATCTCCGGTGAACTTTTGTATGGGAAAAATCATCTCCGGTGAACTTTTGTATTGGGAAAGTCATGCCCGGTGAACTTTTGTATTGGGAAAGTCATGCCCGGTGAGCTTTTGTATTGGGAAAGTCATGCCCGGTGAGCTTTTGTATTGGGAAAGTCGTGCCCGGTGAACTTTTGTATTGGGAAAGTCATGCCCGGTGAACTTTTGTATTGGGAAAGTCATGCCCGGTGAGCTTTTGTATTGGGAAAGTCATGCCCGGTGAGCTTTTGTATTGGGAAAGTCGTGTCCGGTGAACTTTTGTATTGGGAAAGTCATGCCCGGTGAACTTTTGTATTGGGAAAGTCATCTCCGGTGAACTTTTGTATTGGGAAAGTCATCTCCGGTGAACTTTTGTATGGGAAAGTCATCTCCGGTGAACTTTTGTATTGGGAAAGTCATCTCCGGTGAACTTTTGTATGGGAAAAGTCATCTCCGGTGAACTTTTGTATTGGAAAAGTCATCTCCGGTGAACTTTTGTATGGGAAAAGTCATCTCCGGTGAACTTTTGTATTGGGAAAGTCATCTCCGGTGAACTTTTGTATTGGGAAAGTCATCTCCGGTGAACTTTTGTATGGGAAAAGTCATCTCCGGTGAACTTTTGTATTGGGAAAGTCATCTCCGGTGAACTTTTGTATGGGAAAAGTCATCTCCGGTGAACTTTTGTATTGGGAAAGTCATCTCCGGTGAACTTTGTATGGGAAAAGTCATCTCCGGTGAACTTTTGTATTGGCAAAGTCATGCCCGGTGAACTTTTGTATTGGGAAAGTCATCTCCGGTGAACTTTTGTATGGGAAAAGTCATCTCCGGTGAACTTTTGTATTGGGAAAGTCATCTCCGGTGAACTTTTGTATGGGAAAAGTCATATCCGGTGAACTTTTGTATTGGGAAAGTCATCTCCGGTGAACTTTTGTATTGGGAAAGTCATCTCCGGTGAACTTTTGTATGGGAAAAGTCATCTCCGGTGAACTTTTGTATGGGAAAAGTCATCTCCGGTGAACTTTTGTATTGGGAAAGTCATCTCCGGTGAACTTTTGTATGGGAAAAGTCATCTCCGGTGAACTTTTGTATTGGGAAAGTCATCTCCGGTGAACTTTTGTATTGGGAAAGTCATCTCCGGTGAACTTTTGTATGGGAAAAGTCATCTCCGGTGAACTTTTGTATTGGGAAAGTCATCTCCGGTGAACTTTTGTATGGGAAAAGTCATCTCCGGTGAACTTTTGTATTGGGAAAGTCATCTCCGGTGAACTTTTGTATGGGAAAAGTCATCTCCGGTGAACTTTTGTATTGGGAAAGTCATGCCCGGTGAACTTTTGTATTTGGAAAGTCATCTCCGGTGAAACTTTGTATGGGAAAAGTCATCTCCGGTGAACTTTTGTATTGGGAAAGTCATGCCCGGTGAACTTTTGTATTGGGAAAGTCATGCCCGGTGAACTTTTGTATGGGAAAAGTCATCTCCGGTGAACTTTTGTATTGGGAAAGTCATCTCCGGTGAACTTTTGTATGGGAAAAGTCATCTCCGGTGAACTTTTGTATTGGGAAAGTCATCTCCGGTGAACTTTTGTATTGGGAAAGTCATCTCCGGTGAACTTTTGTATGGGAAAAGTCATCTCCGGTGAACTTTTGTATTGGGAAAGTCATCTCCGGTGAACTTTTGTATTGGGAAAGTCATGCCCGGTGAACTTTTGTATGGGAAAAGTCATCTCCGGTGAACTTTTGTATTGGGAAAGTCGTGCCCGGTGAACTATTGTATTGGGAAAGTCATGCCCGGTGAACTTTTGTATTGGGAAAGTCATGCCCGGTGAACTTTTGTATTGGGAAAGTCATGCCCGGTGAACTTTTGTATTGGGAAAGTCATCTCCGGTGAACTTTTGTATGGGAAAAGTCATCTCCGGTGAACTTTTGTATGGGAAAAGTCATCTCCGGTGAACTTTTGTATTGGGAAGTCATGCCCGGTGAACTTTTGTATTGGGAAATTCATGCCCGGTGAACTTTTGTATTGGGAAAGTCATCTCCGGTGAACTTTTATATTGGAAAAGTCATGCCCGGTGAACTTTTGTATTGGGAAAGTCATGCCCGGTGAACTATTGTATTGGGAAAGTCATGCCCGGTGAACTTTTGTATTGGGAAAGTCATGCCCGGTGAACTTTTGTATTGGGAAAGTCATCTCCGGTGAACTTTTGTATTGGGAAAGTCGTGCCCGGTGAACTTTTGTATTGGGAAAGTCATGCCCGGTGAACTTTTGTATGGGAAAAGTCATGCCCGGTGAACTTTTGTATTGGGAAAGTCATCTCCGGTGAACTTTTGTATTGGGAAAGTCATCTCCGGTGAACTTTTGTATGGGAAAAGTCATCTCCGGTGAACTTTTGTATTGGGAAAGTCATCTCCGGTGAACTTTTGTATTGGGAAAGTCATCTCCGGTGAACTTTTGTATGGGAAAAGTCATCTCCGGTGAACTTTTGTATGGGAAAAGTCATCTCCGGTGAACTTTTATATTGGGAAAGTCATCTCCGGTGAACTTTTGTGTGGGAAAAATCATCTCCGGTGAACTTTTGTATTGGGAAAGTCATGCCCGGTGAACTTTTGTATTGGGAAAGTCATGCCCGGTGAGCTTTTGTATTGGGAAAGTCATGCCCGGTGAGCTTTTGTATTGGGAAAGTCGTGCCCGGTGAACTTTTGTATTGGGAAAGTCATGCCCGGTGAACTTTTGTATTGGGAAAGTCATCTCCGGTGAACTTTTGTATTGGGAAAGTCATCTCCGGTGAACTTTTGTATGGGAAAAGTCATCTCCGGTGAACTTTTGTATTGGAAAAGTCATCTCCGGTGAACTTTTGTATGGGAAAAGTCATCTCCGGTGAACTTTTGTATGGGAAAAGTCATCTCCGGTGAACCTTTGTATTGGGAAAGTCATCTCCGGTGAACTTTTGTATGGGAAAAGTCATCTCCGGTGAACTTTTGTATAGGGAAAGTCATCTCCGGTGAACTTTTGTATGGGAAAAGTCATCTCCGGTGAACTTTTGTATGGGAAAAGTCATCTCCGGTGAACTTTTGTATTGGGAAAGTCATCTCCGGTGAACTTTTGTATGGGAAAAGTCATCTCCGGTGAACTTTTATATTGGGAAAGTCATCTCCGGTGAACTTTTGTATTGGGAAAGTCATGCCCGGTGAACTTTTATATTGGGAAAGTCATCTCCGGTGAACTTTTGTATGGGGGAAAGTCATGCCCGGTGAACTTTTGTATGGGAAAAGTCATCTCCGGTGAACTTTTGTATTGGGAAAGTCATCTCCGGTGACTTTTGTATGGGAAAAGTCATCTCCGGTGAACTTTTGTATTGGGAAAGTCATCTCCGTGAACTTTTGTATGGGAAAAGTCATCTCCGGTGAACTTTTGTATTGGGAAAGTCATCTCCGGTGAACTTTTGTATGGGAAAAGTCATCTCCGGTGAACTTTTGTATTGGGAAAGTCATCTCCGGTGAACTTTTGTATGGGAAAAGTCATCTCCGGTGAACTTTTGTATTGGGAAAGTCATCTCCGGTGAACTTTTGTATGGGAAAAGTCATCTCCGGTGAACTTTTGTATTGGGAAAGTCATCTCCGGTGAACTTTTGTATGGGAAAAGTCATCTCCGGTGAACTTTTGTATTGGGAAAGTCATCTCCGGTGAACTTTTGTATGGGAAAAGTCATCTCCGGTGAACTTTTGTATTGGGAAAGTCATCTCCGGTGAACTTTTGTATGGGAAAAGTCATCTCCGGTGAACTTTTGTATTGGGAAAGTCATCTCCGGTGAACTTTTGTATGGGAAAAGTCATCTCCGGTGAACTTTTGTATTGGGAAAGTCATCTCCGGTGAACTTTTGTATGGGAAAAGTCATCTCCGGTGAACTTTTGTATTGGGAAAGTCATCTCCGGTGAACTTTTGTATTGGGAAAAGTCATCTCCGGTGAACTTTTGTATTGGGGAAAGTCATCTCCGGTGAACTTTTGTATGGGAAAAGTCATCTCCGGTGAACTTTTGTATTGGGAAAGTCATCTCCGGTGAACTTTTGTATTGGGAAAGTCATGCCCGGTGAACTTTTATATTGGGAAAGTCATCTCCGGTGAACTTTTGTATGGGAAAAGTCATCTCCGGTGAACTTTTGTATTGGGAAAGTCATGCCCGGTGAACTTTTGTATTGGGAAAGTCATGCCCGGTGAACTTTTGTATGGGAAAAGTCATCTCCGGTGAACTTTTGTATTGGGAAAGTCATCTCCGGTGAACTTTTGTATGGGAAAAGTCAACTCCGGTGAACTTTTGTATTGGGAATGTCATCTCCGGTGAACTTTTGTATGGGAAAAGTCATCTCCGGTGAACTTTTGTATTGGGAAAGTCATGCCCGGTGAACTTTTGTATTGGGAAAGTCATCTCCGGTGAACTTTTGTATTGGGAAAGTCATCTCCGGTGAACTTTTGTATGGGAAAAGTCATCTCCGGTGAACTTTTGTATTGGGAAAGTCATCTCCGGTGAACTTTTGTATTGGGAAAGTCATCTCCGGTGAACTTTTGTATGGGAAAAGTCATCTCCGGTGAACTTTTGTATTTAGAAAGTCATCTCCGGTGAACTTTTGTATGGGAAAAGTCATCTCCGGTGAAGTTTTGTATTGGGAAAGTCATCTCCGGTGAACTTTTGTATTGGGAAAGTCATCTCCGGTGAACTTTTGTATGGGAAAAGTCATCTCCGGTGAACTTTTGTATTGGGAAAGTCATCTCCGGTGAACTTTTGTATGGGAAAAGTCATCTCCGGTGAACTTTTGTATTGGGAAAGTCATCTCCGGTGAACTTTTGTATTGGGAAAGTCATCTCCGGTGAACTTTTGTATGGGAAAAGTCATCTCCGGTGAACTTTTGTATGGGAAAAGTCATCTCCGGTGAACTTTTGTATTGGGAAAGTCATCTCCGGTGAACTTTTGTATTGGGAAAGTCATGCCCGGTGAACTATTGTATTGGGAAAGTCATGCCCGGTGAACTTTTGTATTGGGAAAGTCATGCCCGGTGAACTTTTGTTTTGGGAAAGTCATGCCCAGTGAACTTTTGTATTGGGAAAGTCATGCCCGGTGAACTTTTGTATTGGGAAAGTCATGCCCGGTGAACTTTTGTATGGGAAAAGTCATCTCCGGTGAACTTTTGTATTGGGAAAGTCATCTCCGGTGAACTTTTGTATGGGAAAAGTCATCTCCGGTGAACTTTTGTATTGGGAAAGTCATCTCCGGTGAACTTTTGTATGGGAAAAGTCATCTCCGGTGAACTTTTGTATGGGAAAAGTCATCTCCGGTGAACTTTTGTATTGGGAAAGTCATCTCCGGTGAACTTTTGTATGGGAAAAGTCATCTCCGGTGAACTTTTGTATTGGGAAAGTCATCTCCGGTGAACTTTTGTATTGTGAAAAGTCATCTCCGGTGAACTTTTGTATTGGGAAAGTCATCTCCGGTGAACTTTTGTATTGGGAAAGTCATCTCCGGTGAACTTTTGTATTGGGAAAGTCATCTCCGGTGAACTTTTGTATGGGAAAAGTCATCTCCGGTGAACTTTTGTATTGGGAAAGTCATCTCCGGTGAGCTTTTGTATGGGAAAAGTCATCTCCGGTGAACTTTTGTATTGGGAAAGTCATCTCCGGTGAACTTTTGTATTGGGAAAGTCATCTCCGGTGAACTTTTGTATGGGAAAAGTCATCTCCGGCGAACTTTTGTATTGGGAAAGTCATCTCCGGTGAACTTTTGTATTGGGAAAGTCATGCCCGGTGAACTTTTGTATGGGAAAAGTCATCTCCGGTGAACTTTTGTATGGGAAAAGTCATCTCCGGTGAACTTTTGTATTGGGAAAGTCATCTCCGGTGAACTTTTGTATTGGGAAAGTCATGCCCGGTGAACTTTTGTATTGGGAAAGTCATGCCCGGTGAACTTTTGTATTGGGAAAGTCATGCCCGGTGAACTTTTGTATTGGGAAAGTCATGCCCGGTGAACTTTTGTATTGGGAAAGTCGTGCCCGGTGAACTTTTGTATGGGAAAAGTCATCTCCGGTGAACTTTTGTATTGGGAAAGTCATCTCCGGTGAGCTTTTGTATGGGAAAAGTCATCTCCGGTGAACTTTTGTATTGGGAAAGTCATCTCCGGTGAACTTTTGTATTGGGAAAGTCATCTCCGGTGAACTTTTGTATGGGAAAAGTCATCTCCGGCGAACTTTTGTATTGGGAAAGTCATCTCCGGTGAACTTTTGTATGGGAAAAGTCATCTCCGGTGAACTTTTGTATTGGGAAAGTCATCTCCGGTGAACTTTTGTATGGGAAAAGTCATCTCCGGTGAACTTTTGTATTGGGAAAGTCATCTCCGGTGAACTTTTGTATTGGGAAAGTCATGCCCGGTGAACTTTTGTATTGGGAAAGTCATGCCCGGTGAACTTTTGTATTGGGAAAGTCATGCCCGGTGAACTTTTGTATTGGGAAAGTCATGCCCGGTGAACTTTTGTATTGGGAAAGTCGTGCCCGGTGAACTTTTGTATTGGGAAAGTCATCTCCGGTGAACTTTTGTATTGGGAAAGTCATCTCCGGTGAACTTTTGTATGGGAAAAGTCATCTCCGGTGAACTTTTGTATTGGGAAAGTCATCTCCGGTGAACTTTTGTATTGGGAAAGTCATCTCCGGTGAACTTTTGTATGGGAAAAGTCATCTCCGGTGATTTTTTGTATCGGGAAAGTCATCTCCGGTGAACTTTTGTATTGGGAAAGTCATGCCCGGTGAACTTTTGTACGGGAAAAGTCATCTCCGGTGAACTTTTGTATTGGGAAAGTCATGCCCGGTGAACTTTTGTATTGGGAAAGTCATCTCCGGTGAACTTTTGTATTGGGAAAGTCATGCCCGGTGAACTTTTGTACGGGAAAAGTCATCTCCGGTGAACTTTTGTATTGGGAAAGTCATGCCCGGTGAACTTTTGTATTGGGAAAGTCATCTCCGGTGAACTTTTGTATTGGGAAAGTCATCTCCGGTGAACTTTTGTATGGGAAAAGTCATCTCCGGTGAACTTTTGTATTGGGAAAGTCATCTCCGGTGAACTTTTGTATTGGGAAAGTCATCTCCGGTGAACTTTTGTATGGGAAAAGTCATCTCCGGTGAACTTTTGTATGGGAAAAGTCATCTCCGGTGAACTTTTGTATGGGAAAAGTCATCTCCGGTGAACTTTTGTATTGGGAAAGTCATCTCCGGTGAACTTTTGTATGGGAAAAGTCATCTCCGGTGAACTTTTGTATTGGGAAAGTCATCTCCGGTGAACTTTTGTATTGTGAAAAGTCATCTCCGGTGAACTTTTGTATTGGGAAAGTCATCTCCGGTGAACTTTTGTATTGGGAAAGTCATCTCCGGTGAACTTTTGTATTGGGAAAGTCATCTCCGGTGAACTTTTGTATGGGAAAAGTCATCTCCGGTGAACTTTTGTATTGGGAAAGTCATCTCCGGTGAGCTTTTGTATGGGAAAAGTCATCTCCGGTGAACTTTTGTATTGGGAAAGTCATCTCCGGTGAACTTTTGTATTGGGAAAGTCATCTCCGGTGAACTTTTGTATGGGAAAAGTCATCTCCGGCGAACTTTTGTATTGGGAAAGTCATCTCCGGTGAACTTTTGTATTGGGAAAGTCATGCCCGGTGAACTTTTGTATGGGAAAAGTCATCTCCGGTGAACTTTTGTATTGGGAAAGTCATGCCCGGTGAACTTTTGTGTTGGGAAAGTCATGCCCGGTGAACTTTTGTATTGGGAAAGTCATGCCCGGTGAACTTTTGTATTGGGAAAGTCATGCCCGGTGAACTTTTGTATTGGGAAAGTCGTGCCCGGTGAACTTTTGTATTGGGAAAGTCATGCCCGGTGAACTTTTGTATTGGGAAAGTCATCTCCGGTGAACTTTTGTATGGGAAAAGTCATCTCCGGTGAACTTTTGTATTGGGAAAGTCATCTCCGGTGAACTTTTGTATTGGGAAAGTCATGCCCGGTGAACTTTTGTATTGGGAAAGTCATGCCCGGTGAACTTTTGTATTGGGAAAGTCATGCCCGGTGAACTTTTGTATTGGGAAAGTCATGCCCGGTGAACTTTTGTATTGGGAAAGTCGTGCCCGGTGAACTTTTGTATTGGGAAAGTCATCTCCGGTGAACTTTTGTATTGGGAAAGTCATCTCCGGTGAACTTTTGTATGGGAAAAGTCATCTCCGGTGAACTTTTGTATTGGGAAAGTCATCTCCGGTGAACTTTTGTATTGGGAAAGTCATCTCCGGTGAACTTTTGTATGGGAAAAGTCATCTCCGGTGATTTTTTGTATCGGGAAAGTCATCTCCGGTGAACTTTTGTATTGGGAAAGTCATGCCCGGTGAACTTTTGTACGGGAAAAGTCATCTCCGGTGAACTTTTGTATTGGGAAAGTCATGCCCGGTGAACTTTTGTATTGGGAAAGTCATCTCCGGTGAACTTTTGTATTGGGAAAGTCATGCCCGGTGAACTTTTGTACGGGAAAAGTCATCTCCGGTGAACTTTTGTATTGGGAAAGTCATGCCCGGTGAACTTTTGTATTGGGAAAGTCATCTCCGGTGAACTTTTGTATTGGGAAAGTCATCTCCGGTGAACTTTTGTATGGGAAAAGTCATCTCCGGTGAACTTTTGTATTGGGAAAGTCATCTCCGGTGAACTTTTGTATTGGGAAAGTCATCTCCGGTGAACTTTTGTATGGGAAAAGTCATCTCCGGTGAACTTTTGTATTGGGAAAGTCATCTCCGGTGAACTTTTGTATTGGGAAAGTCATCTCCGGTGAACTTTTGTATGGGAAAAGTCATCTCCGGTGAACTTTTGTATTGGGAAAGTCATGCCCGGTGAACTTTTATATTGGGAAAGTCATCTCCGGTGAACTTTTGTATTGGGAAAGTCATCTCCGGTGAACTTTTGTATGGGAAAAGTCATCTCCGGTGAACTTTTGTATTGGGAAAGTCATCTCCGGTGAACTTTTGTATGGGAAAAGTCATCTCCGGTGAACTTTTGTATTGGGAAAGTCATCTCCGGTGAACTTTTGTATTGGGAAAGTCATCTCCGGTGAACTTTTGTATTGGGAAAGTCATGCCCGGTGAACTTTTGTATTGGGAAAGTCATCTCCGGTGAAATTTTGTATGGGAAAAGTCATCTCCGGTGAACTTTTGTATGGGAAAAGTCATCTCCGGTGAACTTTTGTATGGGAAAGTCATCTCCGGTGAACTTTTGTATTGGGAAAGTCATGCCCGGTGAACTTTTGTATTGGGAAAGTCATGCCCGGTGAACTTTTGTACTGGGAAAGTCATCTCCGGTGAACTTTTGTATTGGGAAAGTCATGCCCGGTGAACTTTTGTGTTGGGAAAGTCATCTCCGGTGAACTTTTGTATTGGGAAAGTCATCTCCGGTGAACTTTTGTATGGGAAAAGTCATCTCCGGTGAACTTTTATATCGGGAAAGTCATCTCCGGTGAACTTTTGTATTGGGAAAGTCATCTCCGGTGAACTTTTGTATTGGGAAAGTCATCTCCGGTGAACTTTTATATTGGGAAAGTCATCTCCGGTGAACTTTTGTATTGGGAAAGTCATCTCCGGTGAACTTTTGTATTGGGAAAGTCATCTCCGGTGAACTTTTGTATGGGAAAAGTCATCTCCGGTGAACTTTTGTATTGGGAAAGTCATCTCCGGTGAACTTTTGTATTGGGAAAGTCATCTCCGGTGAACTTTTGTATGGGAAAAGTCATCTCCGGTGAACTTTTGTATTGGGAAAGTCATCTCCGGTGAACTTTTGTATTGGGAAAGTCATCTCCGGTGAACTTTTATATTGGGAAAGTCATCTCCGGTGAACTTTTGTATTGGGAAAGTCATCTCCGGTGAACTTTTGTATGGGAAAAGTCATCTCCGGTGAACTTTTGTATTGGGAAAGTCATCTCCGGTGAACTTTTGTATTGGGAAAGTCATCTCCGGTGAACTTTTGTATTGGGAAAGTCATCTCCGGTGAACTTTTGTATGGGAAAGTCATCTCCGGTGAACTTTTATATTGGGAAAGTCATCTCCGGTGAACTTTTGTATTGGGAAAGTCATCTCCGGTGAACTTTTGTATTGGGAAAGTCATCTCCGGTGAACTTTTGTATGGGAAAAGTCATCTCCGGTGAACTTTTGTATTGGGAAAGTCATCTCCGGTGAACTTTTGTATTGGGAAAGTCATCTCCGGTGAACTTTTGTATGGGAAAAGTCATCTCCGGTGAACTTTTGTATTGGGAAAGTCATCTCCGGTGAACTTTTGTATTGGGAAAGTCATGCCCGGTGAACTTTTGTATTGGGAAAGTCATGCCCGGTGAACTTTTGTATTGGGAAAGTCATGCCCGGTGAACTTTTGTATTGGGAAAGTCGTGCCCGGTGAACTTTTGTATTGGGAAAGTCATGCCCGGTGAACTTTTGTATTGGGAAAGTCATCTCCGGTGAACTTTTGTATTGGGAAAGTCATCTCCGGTGAACTTTTGTATGGGAAAAGTCATCTCCGGTGAACTTTTGTATTGGGAAAGTCATCTCCGGTGAACTTTTGTATGGGAAAAGTCATCTCCGGTGAACTTTTCTATTGGGAAAATCATCTCCGGTGAACTTTTGTATTGGGAAAGTCATGCCCGGTGAACTTTTGTATTGGGAAAGTCATCTCCGGTGAACTTTTGTATGGGAAAAGTCATCTCCGGTGAACTTTTGTATTGGGAAAGTCATGCCCGGTGAACTTTTGTATTGGGAAAGTCATGCCCGGTGAACTTTTGTATTGGGAAAGTCATGCCCGGTGAACTTTTGTATGGGAAAAGTCATCTCCGGTGAACTTTTGTATTGGGAAAGTCATCTCCGGTGAACTTTTGTATTGGGAAAGTCATCTCCGGTGAACTTTTATATTGGAAAAGTCATGCCCGGTGAACTTTTGTATTGGGAATGTCATCTCCGGTGAACTTTTGTATTGGGAAAGTCATCTCCGGTGAACTTTTGTATTGGGAAAGTCATCTCCGGTGAACTTTTGTATGGGAAAAGTCATCTCCGGTGAACTTTTCTATTGGGAATTGGGAAAGTCATGCCCGGTGAACTTTTGTATTGGGAAAGTCATGCCCGGTGAACTTTTGTTTTGGGAAAGTCATGCCCGGTGAACTTTTGTATTGGGAAAGTCATCTCCGGTGAACTTTTGTATGGGAAAAGTCATCTCCTTTTGTATTGGGAAAGTCATGCCCGGTGAACTTTTGTATTGGGAAAGTCATCTCCGGTGAACTTTTGTATTGGGAAAGTCATCTCCGGTGAACTTTTGTATGGGAAAAGTCATCTCCGGTGAACTTTTGTATTGGGAAAGTCATCTCCGGTGAACTTTTGTATTGGGAAAGTCATGCCCGGTGAACTTTTGTATTGGGAAAGTCATGCCCGGTGAACTTTTGTATTGGGAAAGTCATCTCCGGTGAACTTTTGTATGGGAAAAGTCATCTCCGGTGAACTTTTGTATTGGGAAAGTCATCTCCGGTGAACTTTTGTATTGGGAAAGTCATGCCCGGTGAACTTTTGTATTGGGAAAGTCATCTCCGGTGAACTTTTGTATTGGGAAAGTCATCTCCGGTGAACTTTTGTATTGGGAAAGTCATCTCCGGTGAACTTTTGTATTGGGAAAGTCATCTCCGGTGAACTTTTGTATGGGAAAAGTCATCTCCGGTGAACTTTTGTATTGGGAAAGTCATCTCCGGTGAACTTTTGTATTGGGAAAGTCATCTCCGGTGAACTTTTGTATGGGAAAAGTCATCTCCGGTGAACTTTTGTATTGGGAAAGTCATCTCCGGTGAACTTTTGTATTGGGAAAGTCATCTCCGGTGAACTTTTATATTGGGAAAGTCATCTCCGGTGAACTTTTGTATTGGGAAAGTCATCTCCGGTGAACTTTTGTATGGGAAAAGTCATCTCCGGTGAACTTTTGTATTGGGAAAGTCATCTCCGGTGAACTTTTGTATTGGGAAAGTCATCTCCGGTGAACTTTTGAATTGGGAAAGTCATCTCCGGTGAACTTTTGTATGGGAAAGTCATCTCCGGTGAACTTTTATATTGGGAAAGTCATCTCCGGTGAACTTTTGTATTGGGAAAGTCATCTCCGGTGAACTTTTGTATTGGGAAAGTCATCTCCGGTGAACTTTTGTATGGGAAAAGTCATCTCCGGTGAACTTTTGTATTGGGAAAGTCATCTCCGGTGAACTTTTGTATTGGGAAAGTCATCTCCGGTGAACTTTTGTATGGGAAAAGTCATCTCCGGTGAACTTTTGTATTGGGAAAGTCATCTCCGGTGAACTTTTGTATTGGGAAAGTCATGCCCGGTGAACTTTTGTATTGGGAAAGTCATGCCCGGTGAACTTTTGTATTGGGAAAGTCATGCCCGGTGAACTTTTGTATTGGGAAAGTCGTGCCCGGTGAACTTTTGTATTGGGAAAGTCATGCCCGGTGAACTTTTGTATTGGGAAAGTCATCTCCGGTGAACTTTTGTATTGGGAAAGTCATCTCCGGTGAACTTTTGTATGGGAAAAGTCATCTCCGGTGAACTTTTGTATTGGGAAAGTCATCTCCGGTGAACTTTTGTATGGGAAAAGTCATCTCCTGTGAACTTTTCTATTGGGAAAGTCATCTCCGGTGAACTTTTGTATTGGGAAAGTCATGCCCGGTGAACTTTTGTATTGGGAAAGTCATCTCCGGTGAACTTTTGTATGGGAAAAGTCATCTCCGGTGAACTTTTGTATTGGGAAAGTCATGCCCGGTGAACTTTTGTATTGGGAAAGTCATGCCCGGTGAACTTTTGTATTGGGAAAGTCATGCCCGGTGAACTTTTGTATGGGAAAAGTCATCTCCGGTGAACTTTTGTATTGGGAAAGTCATCTCCGGTGAACTTTTGTATTGGGAAAGTCATCTCCGGTGAACTTTTATATTGGAAAAGTCATGCCCGGTGAACTTTTGTATTGGGAATGTCATCTCCGGTGAACTTTTGTATTGGGAAAGTCATCTCCGGTGAACTTTTGTATTGGGAAAGTCATCTCCGGTGAACTTTTGTATGGGAAAAGTCATCTCCGGTGAACTTTTCTATTGGGAAAGTCATGCCCGGTGAACTTTTGTATTGGGAAAGTCATGCCCGGTGAACTTTTGTTTTGGGAAAGTCATGCCCGGTGAACTTTTGTATTGGGAAAGTCATCTCCGGTGAACTTTTGTATGGGAAAAGTCATCTCCGGTGAACTTTTGTATTGGGAAAGTCATGCCCGGTGAACTTTTGTATTGGGAAAGTCATCTCCGGTGAACTTTTGTATTGGGAAAGTCATCTCCGGTGAACTTTTGTATGGGAAAAGTCATCTCCGGTGAACTTTTGTATTGGGAAAGTCATCTCCGGTGAACTTTTGTATTGGGAAAGTCATGCCCGGTGAACTTTTGTATTGGGAAAGTCATGCCCGGTGAACTTTTGTATGGGAAAAGTAATCTCCGGTGAACTTTTGTATGGGAAAAGTCATCTCCGGTGAACTTTTGTATTGGGAAAGTCATCTCCGGTGAACTTTTGTATTGGGAAAGTCATCTCCGGTGAACTTTTGTATTGGGAAAGTCATCTCCGGTGAACTTTTGTATGGGAAATTCATCTCCGGTGAACTTTTATATTGGGAAAGTCATCTCCGGTGAACTTTTGTATTGGGAAAGTCATCTCCGGTGAACTTTTGTATTGGGAAAGTCATCTCCGCTGAACTTTTGTAGTGGGAAAGTCATCTCCGGTGAACTTTTGTATTGGGAAAGTCATCTCCGGTGAACTTTTGTATGGGAAAAGTCATCTCCGGTGAACTTTTGTATTGGGAAAGTCATCCCCGGTGAACTTTTGTATTGGGAAAGTCATCTCCGGTGAACTTTTGTATGGGAAAAGTCATCTCCGGTGAACTTTTGTATTGGGAAAGTCATGCCCGGTGAACTTTTGTATTGGGAAAGTCATGCCCGGTGAACTTTTGTATTGGGAAAGTCATGCCCGGTGAACTTTTGTATTGGGAAAGTCGTGCCCGGTGAACTTTTGTATTGGGAAAGTCATGCCCGGTGAACTTTTGTATTGGGAAAGTCATCTCCGGTGAACTTTTGTATTGGGAAAGTCATCTCCGGTGAACTTTTGTATGGGAAAAGTCATCTCCGGTGAACTTTTGTATTGGGAAAGTCATCTCCGGTGAACTTTTGTATGGGAAAAGTCATCTCCGGTGAACTTTTGTATTGGGAAAGTCATCTCCGGTGAACTTTTGTATTGGGAAAGTCATGCCCGGTGAACTTTTGTATTGGGAAAGTCATCTCCGGTGAACTTTTGTATGGGAAAAGTCATCTCCGGTGAACTTTTGTATTGGGAAAGTCATGCCCGGTGAACTTTTGTATTGGGAAAGTCATGCCCGGTGAACTTTTGTATTGGGAAAGTCATGCCAGGTGAACTTTTGTATGGGAAAAGTCATCTCCGGTGAACTTTTGTATTGGGAAAGTCATCTCCGGTGAACTTTTGTATTGGGAAAGTCATCTCCGGTGAAGTTTTATATTGGAAAAGTCATGCCCGGTGAACTTTTGTATTGGGAAAGTCATCTCCGGTGAACTTTTGTATTGGGAAAGTCATCTCCGGTGAACTTTTGTATGGGAAAAGTCATCTCCGGTGAACTTTTGTATTGGGAAAGTCATGCCCGGTGAACTTTTGTATGGGAAAAGTCATCTCCGGTGAACTTTTGTATTGGGAAAGTCATGCCCGGTGAACTTTTGTATTGGGAAAGTCATCTCCGGTGAACTTTTGTATGGGAAAAGTCATCTCCGGTGAACTTTTGTATTGGGAAAGTCATCTCCGGTGAACTTTTGTATTGGGAAAGTCATCTCCGGTGAACTTTTGTATTGGGAAAGTCATCTCCGGTGAACATTTATATTGGAAAAGTCATGCCCGGTGAACTTTTGTATTGGGAAAGTCATGCCCGGTGATCTATTGTATTGGGAAAGTCATGCCCGGTGAACTTTTGTATTGGGAAAGTCATGCCCGGTGAACTTTTGTATTGGGAAAGTCATCTCCGGTGAACTTTTGTATTGGGAAAGTCGTGCCCGGTGAACTTTTGTATTGGGAAAGTCATGCCCGGTGAACTTTTGTATGGGAAAAGTCATGCCCGGTGAACTTTTGTATTGGGAAAGTCATCTCCGGTGAACTTTTGTATTGGGAAAGTCATCTCCGGTGAACTTTTGTATGGGAAAAGTCATCTCCGGTGAACTTATGTATTGGGAAAGTCATCTCCGGTGAACTTTTGTATGGGAAAAGTCATCTCCGGTGAACTTTTATATTGGGAAAGTCATCTCCGGTGAACTTTTGTATTGGGAAAGTCATCTCCGGTGAACTTTTGTATTGGGAAAGTCATCTCCGGTGAACTTTTGTATGGGAAAAGTCATCTCCGGTGAACTTTTGTATTGGGAAAGTCATCTCCGGTGAACTTTTGTATGGGAAAAGTCATCTCCGGTGAACTTTTGTATGGGAAAAGTCATCTCCGGTGAACTTTTGTATTGGGAAAGTCATCTCCGGTGAACTTTTGTATTGGGAAAGTCATGCCCGGTGAACTATTGTATTGGGAAAGTCATGCCCGGTGAACTTTTGTATTGGGAAAGTCATGCCCGGTGAACTTTTGTTTTGGGAAAGTCATGCCCGGTGAACTTTTGTATTGGGAAAGTCATGCCCGGTGAACTTTTGTATTGGGAAAGTCATGCCCGGTGAACTTTTGTATGGGAAAAGTCATCTCCGGTGAACTTTTGTATTGGGAAAGTCATCTCCGGTGAACTTTTTTATGGGAAAAGTCATCTCCGGTGAACTTTTGTATTGGGAAAGTCATTTCCGGTGAACTTTTGTATTGGGAAAGTCATCTCCGGTGAACTTTTGTATGGGAAAAGTCATCTCCGGTGAACTTTTGTATTGGGAAAGTCATCTCCGGTGAACTTTTGTATGGGAAAAGTCATCTCCGGTGAACTTTTGTATTGGGAAAGTCATCTCCGGTGAACTTTTGTATTGGGAAAAGTCATCTCCGGTGAACTTTTGTATTGGGAAAGTCATCTCCGGTGAACTTTTGTATTGGGAAAGTCATCTCCGGTGAACTTTTGTATTGGGAAAGTCATCTCCGGTGAACTTTTGTATGGGAAAAGTCATCTCCGGTGAACTTTTGTATTGGGAAATTCATCTCCGGTGAACTTTTGTATGGGAAAAGTCATCTCCGGTGAACTTTTGTATTGGGAAAGTCATCTCCGGTGAACTTTTGTATTGGGAAAGTCATCTCCGGTGAACTTTTGTATGGGAAAAGTCATCTCCGGTGAACTTTTGTATTGGGAAAGTCATCTCCGGTGAACTTTTGTATTGGGAAAGTCATGCCCGGTGAACTTTTGTATGGGAAAAGTCATCTCCGGTGAACTTTTGTATTGGGAAAGTCATGCCCGGTGAACTTTTGTATTGGGAAAGTCATGCCCGGTGAACTTTTGTATTGGGAAAGTCATGCCCGGTGAACTTTTGTATTGGGAAAGTCATGCCCGGTGAACTTTTGTATTGGGAAAGTCGTGCCCGGTGAACTTTTGTATTGGGAAAGTCATGCCCGGTGAACTTTTGTATTGGGAAAGTCATCTCCGGTGAACTTTTGTATGGGAAAAGCCATCTCCGGTGAACTTTTGTATTGGGAAAGTCATCTCCGGTGAACTTTTGTATTGGGAAAGTCATGCCCGGTGAACTTTTGTATGGGAAAAGTCATCTCCGGTGAACTTTTGTATTGGGAAAGTCATGCCCGGTGAACTTTTGTATTGGGAAAGTCATGCCCGGTGAACTTTTGTATTGGTAAAGTCATGCCCGGTGAACTTTTGTATTGGGAAAGTCATGCCCGGTGAACTTTTGTATTGGGAAAGTCGTGCCCGGTGAACTTTTGTATTGGGAAAGTCATCTCCGGTGAACTTTTGTATTGGGAAAGTCATCTCCGGTGAACTTTTGTATGGGAAAAGTCATCTCCGGTGAACTTTTGTATTGGGAAAGTCATCTCCGGTGAACTTTTGTATTGGGAAAGTCATCTCCGGTGAACTTTTGTATGGGAAAAGTCATCTCCGGTGAACTTTTGTATTGGGAAAGTCATCTCCGGTGAACTTTTGTATTGGGAAAGTCATGCCCGGTGAACTTTTGTATGGGAAAAGTCATCTCCGGTGAACTTTTGTATTGGGAAAGTCATGCCCGGTGAACTTTTGTATTGGGAAAGTCATCTCCGGTGAACTTTTGTATTGGGAAAGTCATCTCCGGTGAACTTTTGTATGGGAAAAGTCATCTCCGGTGAACTTTTGTATTGGGAAAGTCATCTCCGGTGAACTTTTGTATTGGGAAAGTCATCTCCGGTGAACTTTTGTATGGGAAAAGTCATCTCCGGTGAACTTTTGTATTGGGAAAGTCATCTCCGGTGAACTTTTGTATTGGGAAAGTCATCTCCGGTGAACTTTTGTATGGGAAAAGTCATCTCCGGTGAACTTTTGTATTGGGAAAGTCATGCCCGGTGAACTTTTATATTAGGAAAGTCATCTCCGGTGAACTTTTGTATTGGGAAAGTCATCTCCGGTGAACTTTTGTATGGGAAAAGTCATCTCCGGTGAACTTTTGTATTGGGAAAGTCATCTCCGGTGAACTTTTGTATGGGAAAAGTCATCTCCGGTGAACTTTTGTATTGGGAAAGTCATCTCCGGTGAACTTTTGTATTGGGAAAGTCATCTCCGGTGAACTTTTGTATTGGGAAAGTCATCTCCGGTGAACTTTTGTATGGGAAAAGTCATCTCCGGTGAACTTTTGTATTGGGAAAGTCATCTCCGGTGAACTTTTGTATTGGGAAAGTCATGCCCGGTGAACTTTTGTATGGGAAAAGTCATCTCCGGTGAACTTTTGTATGGGAAAAGTCATCTCCGGTGAACTTTTGTATGGGAAAAGTCATCTCCGGTGAACTTTTGTATTGGGAAAGTCATCTCCGGTGAACTTTTGTATTGGGAAAGTCATCTCCGGTGAACTTTTGTATTGGGAAAGTCATCTCCGGTGAACTTTTGTATGGGAAAAGTCATCTCCGGTGAACTTTTGTATGGGAAAAGTCATCTCCGGTGAACTTTTGTATTGGGAAAGTCATCTCCGGTGAACTTTTGTATTGGGAAAGTCATCTCCTGTGAACGTTTGTATGGGAAAAGTCATCTCCGGTGAACTTTTGTATGGGAAAAGTCATCTCCGGTGAACTTTTGTATTGGGAAAGTCATCTCCGGTGAACTTTTGTATTGGGAAAGTCATCTCCGGTGAACTTTTGTATGGGAAAAGTCATCTCCGGTGAACTTTTATATTGGGAAAGTCATCTCCGGTGAACTTTTTGTATTGGGAAAGTCATCTCCGGTGAACTTTTGTATTGGGGAAAGTCATCTCCGGTGAACTTTTGTATGGGAAAAGTCATCTCCGGTGAACTTTTGTATTGGGAAAGTCATCTCCGGTGAACTTTGTATGGGAAAAGTCATCTCCGGTGAACTTTTGTATGGGAAAAGTCATCTCCGGTGAACTTTTGTATTGGGAAAGTCATCTCCGGTGAACTTTTGTATTGGGAAAGTCATCTCCGGTGAACTTTTGTATGGGAAAAGTCATCTCCGGTGAACTTTTGTATTGGGAAAGTCATGCCCGGTGAACTTTTATATTGGGAAAGTCATCTCCGGTGAACTTTTGTATTGGGAAAGTCATCTCCGGTAAACTTTTGTATTGGGAAAGTCATCTCCGGTGAACTTTTGTATTGGGAAAGTCATCTCCGGTGAACTTTTGTATGGGAAAAGTCATCTCCGGTGAACTTTTGTATTGGGAAAGTCATCTCCGGTGAACTTTTGTATGGGAAAAGTCATCTCCGGTGAACTTTTGTATTGGGAAAGTCATGCCCGGTGAACTTTTATATTGGGAAAGTCATCTCCGGTGAACTTTTGTATGGGAAAAGTCATCTCCGGTGAACTTTTGTATTGGGAAAGTCATCTCCGGTGAACTTTTGTATGGGAAAAGTCATCTCCGGTGAACTTTTGTATTGGGAAAGTCATCTCCGGTGAACTTTTGTATTGGGAAAGTCATCTCCGGTGAACTTTTGTATTGGGAAAGTCATCTCCGGTGAACTTTTGTATGGGAAAAGTCATCTCCGGTGAACTTTTGTATGGGAAAAGTCATCTCCGGTGAACTTTTGTATTGGGAAAGTCATCTCCGGTGAACTTTTGTATTGGGAAAGTCATCTCCGGTGAACTTTTGTATGGGAAAAGTCGTGCCCGGTGAACTTTTGTATAGGGAAAGTCATCTCCGGTGAACTTTTGTATTGGGAAAGTCATGCCCGGTGAACTTTTGTATTAGGAAAGTCGTGCCCGGTGAACTTTTGTATTGGGAAAGTCATCTCCGGTGAACTTTTGTATTGGGAAAGTCATGCCCGGTGAACTTTTGTATTGGGAAAGTCGTGCCCGGTGAACTTTTGTATTGGGAAAATCATCTCCGGTGAACTTTTGTATTGGGAAAGTCATGCCCGGTGAACTTTTATATTGGGAAAGTCATCTCCGGTGAACTTTTGTATTGGGAAAGTCATCTCCGGTGAACTTTTGTATGGGAAAAGTCATCTCCGGTGAACTTTTGTATTGGGAAAGTCATCTCCGGTGAACTTTTATATTGGAAAAGTCATGCCCGGTGAACTTTTGTATTGGGAAAGTCATCTCCGGTGAACTTTTGTATTGGGAAAGTCATCTCCGGTGAACTTTTGTATGGGAAAAGTCATCTCCGGTGAACTTTTGTATTGGGAAAGTCATCTCCGGTGAACTTTTGTATGGGAAAAGTCATCTCCGGTGAACTTTTGTATTGGGAAAGTCATCTCCGGTGAACTTTTGTATGGGAAAAGTCATCTCCGGTGAACTTTTGTATTGGGAAAGTCATCTCCGGTGAACTTTTGTATGGGAAAAGTCATCTCCGGTGAACTTTTGTATTGGGAAAGTCATGCCCGGTGAACTTTTATATTGGGAAAGTCATCTCCGGTGAACTTTTGTATGGGAAAAGTCATCTCCGGTGAACTTTTGTATTGGGAAAGTCATCTCCGGTGAACTTTTGTATGGGAAAAGTCATCTCCGGTGAACTTTTGTATTGGGAAAGTCATCTCCGGTGAACTTTTGTATTGGGAAAGTCATCTCCGGTGAACTTTTGTATTGGGAAAGTCATCTCCGGTGAACTTTTGTATGGGAAAACTCATCTCCGGTGAACTTTTGTATTGGGAAAGTCATCTCCGGTGAACTTTTGTATTGGGAAAGTCATGCCCGGTGAACTTTTGTATGGGAAAAGTCATCTCCGGTGAACTTTTGTATTGGGAAAGTCGTGCCCGGTGAACTTTTGTATTGGGAAAGTCATCTCCGCTGAACTTTTGTATTGGGAAAGTCATGCCCGGTGAACTTTTGTATTGGGAAAGTCGTGCCCGGTGAACTTTTGTATTGGGAAAGTCATCTCCGGTGAACTTTTGTATTGGGAAAGTCATGCCCGGTGAACTTTTATATTGGGAAAGTCATCTCCGGTGAACTTTTGTATTGGGAAAGTCATCTCCGGTGAACTTTTGTATGGGAAAAGTCATCTCCGGTGAACTTTTGTATTGGGAAAGTCATCTCCGGTGAACTTTTATATTGGAAAAGTCATGCCCGGTGAACTTTTGTATTGGGAAAGTCATCTCCGGTGAACTTTTGTATTGGGAAAGTCATCTCCGGTGAACTTTTGTATTGGGAAAGTCATCTCCGGTGAACTTTTGTATGGGAAAAGTCATCTCCGGTGAACTTTTGTATTGGGAAAGTCATCTCCGGTGAACTTTTGTATGGGAAAAGTCATCTCCGGTGAACTTTTGTATTGGGAAAGTCATCTCCGGTGAACTTTTGTATTGGGAAAGTCATCTCCGGTGAACTTTTGTATGGGAAAAGTCATCTCCGGTGAACTTTTGTATTGGGAAAGTCATCTCCGGTGAACTTTTGTATGGGAAAAGTCATCTCCGGTGAACTTTTGTATTGGGAAAGTCATCTCCGGTGAACTTTTGTATTGGGAAAGTCATGCCCGGTGAACTTTTGTATTGGGAAAGTCGTGCCCGGTGAACTTTTGTATTGGGAAAGTCATCTCCGGTGAACTTTTGTATGGGAAAGTCATCTCCGGTGAACTTTTGTATTGGGAAAGTCATCTCCGGTGAACTTTTGTATGGAAAAGTCATCTCCCGTGAACTTTTGTATTGGGAAAGTCATCTCCGGTGAACTTTTGTATGGGAAAAGTCATCTCCGGTGAACTTTTGTATTGGGAAAGTCATCTCCGGTGAACTTTTGTATTGGGAAAGTCATCTCCGGTGAACTTTTGTATGGGAAAAGTCATCTCCGGTGAACTTTTGTATTGGGAAAGTCATCTCCGGTGAACTTTTGTATGGGAAAAGTCATCTCCGGTGAACTTTTGTATTGGGAAAGTCATCTCCGGTGAACTTTTGTATGGGAAAAGTCATCTCCGGTGAACTTTTGTATTGGGAAAGTCATGCCCGGTGAACTTTTGTATTGGGAAAGTCATCTCCGGTGAACTTTTGTATGGGAAAAGTCATCTCCGGTGAACTTTTGTATTGGGAAAGTCATCTCCGGTGAACTTTTGTATGGGAAAAGTCATCTCCGGTGAACTTTTGTATTGGGAAAGTCATCTCCGGTGAACTTTTGTATTGGGAAAGTCATGCCCGGTGAACTTTTGTATTGGGAAAGTCATCTCCGGTGAACTTTTGTATGGGAAAAGTCATCTCCGGTGAACTTTTGTATTGGTAAAGTCGTGCCCGGTGAACTTTTGTATTGGGAAAGTCATCTCCGGTGAACTTTTGTATTGGGAAAGTCATCTCCGGTGAACTTTTGTATGGGAAAAGTCATCTCCGGTGAACTTTTGTATGGGAAAAGTCATCTCCGGTGAACTTTTGTATTGGGAAAGTCATCTCCGGTGAACTTTTGTATTGGGAAAGTCATCTCCGGTGAACTTTTGTATGGGAAAAGTCATCTCCGGTGAACTTTTATATTGGAAAAGTCATGCCCGATTAACTTTTGTATTGGGAAAGTCATCTCCGGTGAACTTTTGTATTGGGAAAGTCGTGCCCGGTGAACTTTTGTATTGGGAAAGTCATGCCCGGTGAACTTTTGTATTGGGAAAGTCATCTCCGGTGAACTTTTGTATTGGGAAAGTCATGCCCGGTGAACTTTTGTATTGGGAAAGTCATCTCCGGTGAACTTTTGTATGGGAAAAGTCATCTCCGGTGAACTTTTGTATTGGGAAAGTCATCTCCGGTGAACTTTTGTATTGGGAAAGTCATCTCCGGTGAACTTTTGTATTGGGAAAGTCATCTCCGGTGAACTTTTGTATGGGAAAAATCATCTCCGGTGAACTTTTGTATGGGAAAAGTCATCTCCGGTGAACTTTTGTATTGGGAAAGTCATCTCCGGTGAACTTTTGTATGGGAAAAATCATCTCCGGTGAACTTTTGTATTGGGAAAGTCATGCCCGGTGAACTTTTGTATTGGGAAAGTCATCTCCGGTGAACTTTTGTATGGGAAAAGTCATCTCCGGTGAACTTTTGTATTGGGAAAGTCATCTCCGGTGAACTTTTGTATTGGGAAAGTCATCTCCGGTGAACTTTTGTATGGGAAAGTCATATCCGGTGAACTTTTATATTGGGAAAGTCATCTCCGGTGAACTTTTGTATTGGGAAAGTCATCTCCGGTGAACTTTTGTATTGGGAAAGTCATCTCCGGTGAACTTTTGTATTGGGAAAGTCATCTCCGGTGAACTTTTGTATGGGAAAAGTCATCTCCGGTGAACTTTTGTATTGGGAAGGTCATCTCCGGTGAACTTTTGTATTGGGAAAGTCATCTCCGGTGAACTTTTGTATGGGAAAAGTCATCTCCGGTGAACTTTTGTATTGGGAAAGTCATCTCCGGTGAACTTTTGTATTGGGAAAGTCATCTCCGGTGAACTTTTGTATTGGGAAAGTCATCTCCGGTGAACTTTTGTATTGGGAAAGTCATCTCCGGTGAACTTTTGTATGGGAAAAGTCATCTCCGGTGAACTTTTGTATTGGGAAAGTCATCTCCGGTGAACTTTTGTATGGGAAAAGTCATCTCCGGTGAACTTTTGTATTGGGAAAGTCATCTCCGGTGAACTTTTGTATTGGGAAAGTCATCTCCGGTGAACTTTTGTATGGGAAAAGTCATCTCCGGTGAACTTTTGTATTGGGAAAGTCATCTCCGGTGAACTTTTGTATTGGGAAAGTCATGCCCGGTGAACTTTTGTATGGGAAAAGTCATCTCCGGTGAACTTTTGTATTGGGAAAGTCATGCCCGGTGAACTTTTATATTGGGAAAGTCATCTCCGGTGAACTTTTGTATGGGAAAAGTCATCTCCGGCGAACTTTTGTATTGGGAAAGTCATCTCCGGTGAACTTTTGTATGGGAAAAGTCATCTCCGGTGAACTTTTGTATTGGGAAAGTCATCTCCGGTGAACTTTTGTATTGGGAAAGTCATCTCCGGTGAACTTTTGTATTGGGAAAGTCATCTCCGGTGAACTTTTGTATTGGGAAAGTCATCTCCGGTGAACTTTTGTATGGGAAAAGTCATCTCCGGTGAACTTTTGTATTGGGAAAGTCATCTCCGGTGAACTTTTGTATTGGGAAAGTCATGCCCGGTGAACTTTTGTATGGGAAAAGTCATCTCCGGTGAACTTTTGTATTGGGAAAGTCGTGCCCGGTGAACTTTTGTATTGGGAAAGTCATCTCCGGTGAACTTTTGTATTGGGAAAGTCATGCCCGGTGAACTTTTGTATTGGGAAAGTCGTGCCCGGTGAACTTTTGTATTGGGAAAGTCATGCCCGGTGAACTTTTATATTGGGAAAGTCATCTCCGGTGAACTTTTGTATTGGGAAAGTCATCTCCGGTGAACTTTTGTATGGGAAAAGTCATCTCCGGTGAACTTTTGTATTGGGAAAGTCATCTCCGGTGAACTTTTATATTGGAAAAGTCATGCCCGGTGAACTTTTGTATTGGGAAAGTCATGCCCGGTGAACTATTGTATTGGGAAAGTCATCTCCGGTGAACTTTTGTATTGGGAAAGTCATGCCCGGTGAACTTTTGTATTGGGAAAGTCATGCCCGGTGAACTTTTGTATTGGGAAAGTCATCTCCGGTGAACTTTTGTATTGGGAAAGTCATGCCCGGTGAACTTTTGTATTGGGAAAGTCATCTCCGGTGAACTTTTGTATTGGGAAAGTCATGCCCGGTGAACTTTTGTATTGCGAAAGTCATCTCCGGTGAACTTTTGTATTGGGAAAGTCATCTCCGCTGAACTTTTGTATGGGAAAAGTCATCTCCGGTGAACTTTTGTATTGGGAAAGTCATCTCCGGTGAACTTTTGTATGGGAAAAGTCATCTCCGGTGAACTTTTGTATTGGGAAAGTCATCTCCGGTGAACTTTTGTATTGGGAAAGTCATCTCCGGTGAACTTTTGTATGGGAAAAGTCATCTCCGGTGAACTTTTGTATGGGAAAAGTCATCTCCGGTGAACTTTTGTATTGGGAAAGTCATCTCCGGTGAACTTTTGTATGGGAAAAGTCATCTCCGGTGAACTTTTGTATTGGGAAAGTCATCTCCGGTGAACTTTTGTATGGGAAAAGTCATCTCCGGTGAACTTTTGTATTGGGAAAGTCATCTCCGGTGAACTTTTGTATTGGGAAAGTCATGCCCGGTGAACTTTTGTATGGGAAAAGTCATCTCCGGTGAATTTTTGTATTGGGAAAGTCATGCCCGGTGAACTTTTGTATTGGGAAAGTCATCTCCGTTGAACTTTTGTATGGGAAAAGTCATCTCCGGTGAACTTTTGTATTGGGAAAGTCATGCCAGGTGAACTTTTGTATTGAGAAAGTCATCTCCGGTGAACTTTTGTATGGGAAAAGTCATCTCCGGTGAACTTTTGTATTGGGAAAGTCATCTCCGGTGAACTTTTGTATGGGAAAAGTCATCTCCGGTGAACTTTTGTATTGGGAAAGTCATCTCCGGTGAACTTTTGTATGGGAAAAGTCATCTCCGGTGAACTTTTGTATTGGGAAAGTCATGCCCGGTGAACTTTTGTATGGGAAAAGTCATCTCCGGTGAACTTTTGTATTGGGAAAGTCGTGCCCCGGTGAACTTTTGTATTGGGAAAGTCATCTCCGTTGAACTTTTGTATGGGAAAAGTCATCTCCGGTGAACTTTTGTATTGGGAAAGTCATCTCCGGTGAACTTTTGTATTGGGAAAGTCATCTCCGGTGAACTTTTGTATTGGGAAAGTCATCTCCGGTGAACTTTTGTATGGGAAAAGTCATCTCCGGTGAACTTTTGTATTGGGAAAGTCATCTCCGGTGAACTTTTGTATTGGGAAAGTCATGCCCGGTGAACTTTTGTATTGGGAAAAGTCATCTCCGGTGAACTTTTGTATGGGAAAAGTCATCTCCGGTGAACTTTTGTATTGGGAAAGTCATCTCCGGTGAACTTTTGTATGGGAAAAGTCATCTCCGGTGAACTTTTGTATTGGGAAAGTCATGCCCGGTGAACTTTTGTATTGGGAAAGTCATCTCCGGTGAACTTTTGTATGGGAAAAGTCATCTCCGGTGAACTTTTGTATTGGGAAAGTCATCTCCGGTGAACTTTGTATGGGAAAAGTCATCTCCGGTGAACTTTTGTATTGGGAAAGTCATCTCCGTTGAACTTTTGTATGGGAAAAGTCATCTCCGGTGAACTTTTGTATTGGGAAAGTCATGCCCGGTTAACTTTTGTATTGGGAAAGTCATCTCCGGTGAACTTTTGTATGGGAAAAGTCATCTCCGGTGAACTTTTGTATTGGGAAAGTCATCTCCGGTGAACTTTTGTATGGGAAAAGTCATCTCCGGTGAACTTTTGTATTGGGAAAGTCATCTCCGGTGAACTTTTGTATTGGGAAAGTCATGGCCGGTGAACTTTTGTTTTGGGAAAGTCATGCCCGGTGAACTTTTGTATTGGGAAAGTCATCTCCGGTGAACTTTTGTATGGGAAAAGTCATCTCCGGTGAACTTTTGTATTGGGAAAGTCATCTCCGGTGAACTTTTGTATGGGAAAAGTCATCTCCGGTGAACTTTTGTATTGGGAAAGTCATCTCCGGTGAACTTTTGTATGGGAAAAATCATCTCCGGTGAACTTTTGTATTGGGAAAGTCATCTCCGGTGAACTTTTGTATTGGGAAAGTCATCTCCGGTGAACTTTTGTATGGGAAAAGTCATCTCCGGTGAACTTTTGTATTGGGAAAGTCATCTCCGGTGAACTTTTGTATGGGAAAAGTCATCTCCGGTGAACTTTTGTATTGGGAAAGTCATGCCCGGTGAACTTTTGTATTGGGAAAGTCATCTCCGGTGAACTTTTGTATGGGAAAAGTCATCTCCGGTGAACTTTTGTATTGGGAAAGTCATCTCCGGTGAACTTTTGTATTGGGAAAGTCATCTCCGGTGAACTTTTGTATGGGAAAAGTTATCTCCGGTGAACTTTTGTATTGGGAAAGTCATCTCCGGTGAACTTTTGTATGGGAAAAGTCATCTCCGGTGAACTTTTGTATTGGGAAAGTCATCTCCGGTGAACTTTTGTATTGGGAAAGTCATCTCCGGTGAACTTTTTGTATGGGAAAAGTCATCTCCGGTGAACTTTTGTATGGGAAAAGTCATCTCCGGTGAACTTTTGTATTGGGAAAGTCATCTCCGGTGAACTTTTGTATGGGAAAAGTCATCTCCGGTGAACTTTTGTATTGGGAAAGTCATCTCCGGTGAACTTTTGTATGGGAAAAGTCATCTCCGGTGAACTTTTGTATTGGGAAAGTCATCTCCGGTGAACTTTTGTATTGGGAAAGTCATGCCCGGTGAACTTTTGTATTGGGAAAGTCATCTCCGATGAACTTTTGTATTGGGAAAGTCATCTCCGGTAAACTTTTGTATTGGGAAAGTCATCTCCGGTGAACTTTTGTATGGGAAAAGTCATCTCCGGTGAACTTTTGTATTGGGAAAGTCATCTCCGGTGAATTTTGTATTGGGAAAGTCATGCCCGAACTTTTGTATTGGGAAAGGTCATGCCCGGTGAACTTTTGTATTGGGAAAGTCATCTCCGGTGAACTTTTGTATTGGGAAAGTCATCTCCGGTGAACTTTTGTATTGGGAAAGTCATCTCCGGTGAACTTTTGTATGGGAAAAGGTCATCTCCGGTGAACTTTTTGTATTGGGAAAGTCATCTCGGTGAACTTTTGTATTGGGAAAAGTCATCTCCGGTGAACTTTTGTATGGGAAAAGTCATCTCCGGTGAACTTTTGTATTGGGAAAGTCATCTCCGGTGAACTTTTGTATTGGGAAAGTCATCTCCGGTGAACTTTTGTATTGGGAAAGTCATCTCCGGTGAACTTTTGTATGGGAAAAGTCATCTCCGGTGAACTTTTGTATGGGAAAAGTCATCTCCGGTGAACTTTTGTATGGGAAAGTCATCTCCGGTGAACTTTTGTATGGGAAAAATCATCTCCGGTGAACTTTTGTATTTGGAAAGTCATGCCCGGTGAACTTTTGTATTGGGAAAGTCATCTCCGGTGAACTTTTGTATGGGAAAAGTCATCTCCGGTGAACTTTTATATTGGGAAAGTCATCTCCGGTGAACTTTTGTATTGGGAAAGTCATCTCCGGTGAACTTTTGTATGGGAAAGTCATCTCCGGTGAACTTTTGATATTGGGAAAGTCATCTCCGGTGAAACTTTTGTATTGGGAAAGTCATCTCCGGTGAACTTTTGTATTGGGAAAGTCATCTCCGATGAACTTTTTGTATTGGGAAAGTCATCTCCGGTGAACTTTTGTATTGGGAAAGTCATCTCCGGTGAACTTTTGTATGGGAAAAGTCATCTCCGGTGAACTTTTGTATTGGAAAGTCATCTCCGGTGAACTTTTGTATTGGGAAAGTCATCTCCGGTGAACTTTTGTATTGGAAAGTCATCTCCGGTGAACTTTTGTATTGGGAAAGGTCATCTCCGTGAACTTTTGTATTGGGAAAGTCATCTCCGGTGAACTTTTGTATTGGGAAAGTCATCTCCGGTGAACTTTTGTATTGGGAAAGTCATCTCCGGTGAACTTTTGTATGGGAAAAGTCATCTCCGGTGAACTTTTGTATTGGGAAAGTCATCTCCGGTGAACTTTTGTATGGGAAAAGTCATCACCGGTGAACTTTTGTATTGGGAAAGTCATCTCCGGTGAACTTTTGTATTGGGAAAGTCATCTCCGGTGAACTTTTGTATGGGAAAAGTCATCTCCGGTGAACTTTTGTATTGGGAAAGTCATATCCGGTGAACTTTAGTATTGGGAAAGTCATGCCCGGTGAACTTTTGTATGGGAAAAGTCATCTCCGGTGAACTTTTGTATTGGGAAAGTCATGCCCGGTGAACTTTTATATTGGGAAAGTCATCTCCGGTGAACTTTTGTATGGGAAAAGTCATCTCCGGTGAACTTTTGTATTGGGAAAGTCATCTCCGGTGAACTTTTGTATGGGAAAGTCATCTCCGGTGAACTTTTGTATTGGGAAAGTCATCTCCGGTGAACTTTTGTATTGGGAAAGTCATCTCCGGTGAACTTTTGTATTGGGAAAGTCATCTCCGGTGAACTTTTGTATGGGAAAAGTCATCTCCGGTGAACTTTTGTATTGGGAAAGTCATCTCCGGTGAACTTTTGTATTGGGAAAGTCATCTCCGGTGAACTTTTGTATGGGAAAAGTCATCTCCGGTGAACTTTTGTATTGGGAAAGTCATCTCCGGTGAACTTTTGTATTGGGAAAGTCATCTCCGGTGAACTTTTGTATTGGGAAAGTCATCTCCGGTGAACTTTTGTATGGGAAAAGTCATCTCCGGTGAACTTTTGTATTGGAAAAGTCATCTCCGGTGAACTTTTGTATGGGAAAAGTCATCTCCGGTGAACTTTTGTATTGGGAAAGTCATCTCCGGTGAACTTTAGTATTGGGAAAGTCATGCCCGGTGAACTTTTGTATGGGAAAAGTTATCTCCGGTGAACTTTTGTATTGGGAAAGTCATCTCCGGTGAACTTTTGTATTGGGAAAGTCATCTCCGGTGAACTTTTGTATGGGAAAAGTCATCTCCGGTGAACTTTTGTATTGGGAAAGTCATCTCCGGTGAACTTTTGTATTGGGAAAGTCATCTCCGGTGAACTTTTTGTATTGGGAAAGTCATCTCCGGTGAACTTTTGTATTGGGAAAGTCATCTCCGGTGAACTTTTGTATGGGAAAAGTCATCTCCGGTGAACTTTTGTATTGGGAAAGTCATCTCCGGTGAACTTTTGTATGGGAAAAGTCATCACCGGTGAACTTTTGTATTGGGAAAGTCATCTCCGGTGAACTTTTGTATTGGGAAAGTCATCTCCGGTGAACTTTTGTATTGGGAAAAGTCATCTCCGGTGAACTTTTGTATTGGGAAAGTCATCTCCGGTGAACTTTAGTATTGGGAAAGTCATGCCCGGTGAACTTTTGTATGGGAAAAGTCATCTCCGGTGAACTTTTGTATTGGGAAAGTCATGCCCGGTGAACTTTTATATTGGGAAAGTCATCTCCGGTGAACTTTTGTATGGGAAAAGTCATCTCCGGTGAACTTTTGTATTGGGAAAGTCATCTCCGGTGAACTTTTGTATGGGAAAAGTCATCTCCGGTGAACTTTTGTATTGGGAAAGTCATCTCCGGTGAACTTTTGTATTGGGAAAGTCATCTCCGGTGAACTTTTGTATGGGAAAAGTCATCTCCGGTGAACTTTTGTATGGGAAAAGTCATCTCCGGTGAACTTTTGTATTGGGAAAGTCGTGCCCGGTGAACTTTTGTATTGGGAAAGTCGTGCCCGGTGATTTTTTGTATTGGGAAAGTCATGCCCGGTGAACTTTTGTATTGGGAAAGTCGTGCCCGGTGAACTTTTGTATTGGGAAAGTCATCTCCGGTGAACTTTTGTATTGGGAAAGTCATGCCCGGTGAACTTTTATATTGGGAAAGTCATCTCCGGTGAACTTTTGTATTGGGAAAGTCATCTCCGGTGAACTTTTGTATGGGAAAAGTCATCTCCGGTGAACTTTTGTATTGGGAAAGTCATCTCCGGTGAACTTTTATATTGGAAAAGTCATGCCCGGTGAACTTTTGTATTGGGAAAGTCATGCCCGGTGAACTATTGTATTGGGAAAATCATCTCCGGTGAACTTTTGTATTGGGAAAGTCATGCCCGGTGAACTTTTGTATTGGGAAAGTCATGCCCGGTGAACTTTTGTATTGGGAAAGTCATCTCCGGTGAACTTTGTATTGGGAAAGTCATGCCCGGTAAACTTTTGTATTGGGAAAGTCATCTCCGGTGAACTTTTGTATTGGGAAAGTCATGCCCGGTGAACTTTTGTATTGCGAAAGTCATCTCCGGTGAACTTTTGTATTGGGAAAGTCATCTCCGGTGAACTTTTGTATGGGAAAAGTCATCTCCGGTGAACTTTTGTATTGGGAAAGTCATCTCCGGTGAACTTTTGTATGGGAAAAGTCATCTCCGGTGAACTTTTGTATTGGGAAAGTCATCTCCGGTGAACTTTTGTATTGGGAAATTCATCTCCGGTGAACTTTTGTATGGGAAAAGTCATCTCCGGTGAACTTTTGTATGGAAAAGTCATCTCCGGTGAACTTTTGTATGGGAAAGTCATCTCCGGTGAACTTTTGTATGGGAAAAGTCATCTCCGGTGAACTTTTGTATTGGGAAAGTCATCTCCGGTGAACTTTTGTATGGGAAAAGTCATCTCCGGTGAACTTTTGTATTGGGAAAGTCATCTCCGGTGAACTTTTGTATGGGAAAGTCATGCCCGGTGAACTTTTGTATGGGAAAAGTCATCTCCGGTGAACTTTTGTATTGGGAAAGTCATGCCCGGTGAACTTTTGTATTGGGAAAGTCATCTCCGGTGAACTTTTGTATGGAAAAAGTCATCTCCGGTGAACTTTTGTATTGGGAAAGTCATGCCCGGTGAACTTTTGTATTGGGAAAGTCATCACCGGTGAACTTTTGTATGGGAAAAGTCATCTCCGGTGAACTTTTGTATTGGGAAAGTCATCTCCGGTGAACTTTTGTATGGGAAAAGTCATCTCCGGTGAACTTTTGTATTGGGAAAGTCATCTCCGGTGAACTTTTGTATGGAAAAGTCATCTCCGGTGAACTTTTGTATTGGGAAAGTCATGCCCGGTGAACTTTTGTATGGGAAAAGTCATCTCCGGTGAACTTTTGTATTGGGAAAGTCGTGCCCGGTGAACTTTTGTATTGGGAAAGTCATCTCCGGTGAACTTTTGTATTGGGAAAGTCATCTCCGGTGAACTTTTGTATGGGAAAAGTAATCTCCTGTGAACTTTTGTATTGGGAAAGTCATCTCCGGTGAACTTTTGTATTGGGAAAGTCATCTCCGGTGAACTTTTGTATTGGGAAAGTCATCTCCGGTGAACTTTTGTATGGGAAAAGTCATCTCCGGTGAACTTTTGTATTGGGAAAGTCATCTCCGGTGAACTTTTGTATTGGGAAAGTCATGCCCGGTGAACTTTTGTATTGGGAAAGTCATCTCCGGTGAACTTTTGTATGGGAAAAGTCATCTCCGGTGAACTTTTGTATTGGGAAAGTCATCTCCGGTGAACTTTTGTATGGGAAAAGTCATCTCCGGTGACTTTTGTATTGGGAAAGTCATGCCCGGTGAACTTTTGTATTGGGAAAGTCATCTCCGGTGAACTTTTGTATGGGAAAAGTCATCTCCGGTGAACTTTTGTATTGGGAAAGTCATCTCCGGTGAACCTTTGTATGGGAAAAGTCATCTCCGGTGAACTTTTGTATTGGGAAAGTCATCTCCGGTGAACTTTTGTATGGGAAAAGTCATCTCCGGTGAACTTTTGTATTGGGAAAGTCATGCCCGGTGAACTTTTGTATGGGAAAAGTCATCTCCGGTGAACTTTTGTATGGGAAAAGTCATCTCCGGTGAACTTTTGTATTGGGAAAGTCATCTCCGGTGAACTTTTGTATTGGGAAAGTCATGCCCGGTGAACTTTTGTTTTGGGAAAGTCATGCCCGGTGAACTTTTGTATTGGGAAAGTCATCTCCGGTGAACTTTTGTATGGGAAAAGTCATCTCCGGTGAACTTTTGTATTGGGAAAGTCATCTCCGGTGAACTTTTGTATGGGAAAAGTCATCTCCGGTGAACTTTTGTATTGGAAAGTCATCTCCGGTGAACTTTTGTATGGGAAAAGTCATCTCCGGTGAACTTTTGTATTGGGAAAGTCATCTCCGGTGAACTTTGTATTGGGAAAGTCATCTCCGGTGAACTTTTGTATGGGAAAAGTCATCTCCGGTGAACTTTTGTATTGGGAAAGTCATCTCCGGTGAACTTTTGTATGGGAAAAGTCATCTCCGGTGAACTTTTGTATTGGGAAAGTCATGCCCGGTGAACTTTTGTATTGGGAAAGTCATCTCCGGTGAACTTTTGTATGGGAAAAGTCATCTCCGGTGAACTTTTGTATTGGGAAAGTCATCTCCGGTGAACTTTTGTATTGGGAAAGTCATCTCCGGTGAACTTTTGTATGGGAAAAGTCATCTCCGGTGAACTTTTGTATTGGGAAAGTCATCTCCGGTGAACTTTTGTATGGAAAAGTCATCTCCGGTGAACTTTTGTATTGGGAAAGTCATCTCCGGTGAACTTTTGTATTGGGAAAGTCATCTCCGGTGAACTTTTGTATGGGAAAAGTCATCTCCGGTGAACTTTTGTATGGGAAAAGTCATCTCCGGTGAACTTTTGTATTGGGAAAGTCATCTCCGGTGAACTTTTGTATGGGAAAAGTCATCTCCGGTGAACTTTTTGTATTGGGAAAGTCATCTCCGGTGAACTTTTGTATGGGAAAAGTCATCTCCGGTGAACTTTTGTATTGGGAAAGTCATCTCCGGTGAACTTTTGTATTGGGAAAGTCATGCCCGGTGAACTTTTGTATTGGGAAAGTCATGCCCGGTGAACTTTTGTATTGGGAAAGTCATCTCCGGTGAACTTTTGTATTGGGAAAGTCATCTCCGGTGAACTTTTGTATTGGGAAAGTCATCTCCGGTGAACTTTTGTATGGGAAAAGTCATCTCCGGTGAACTTTTGTATTGGGAAAGTCATCTCCGGTGAACTTTTGTATGGGAAAAGTCATCTCCGTGAACTTTTTGTATTGGGAAAGTCATCTCCGGTGAACTTTTGTATGGGAAAAGTCATCTCCGGTGAACTTTTGTATTGGGAAAGTCATCTCCGGAGAACTTTTGTATTGGGAAAGTCATGCCCGGTGAACTTTTGTATTGGGAAAGTCATGCCCGGTGAACTTTTGTATTGGGAAAGTCATGCCCGGTGAACTTTTGTATGGGAAAAGTCATCTCCGGTGAACTTTTGTATGGGAAAAGTCATCTCCGGTGAACTTTTGTATTGGGAAAAGTCATCTCCGGTGAACTTTTGTATTGGGAAAGTCATCTCCGGTGAACTTTTGTATGGGAAAAGTCATCTCCGGTGAACTTTTGTATTGGGAAAGTCATCTCCGGTGAACTTTTGTATGGGAAAAGTCATCTCCGGTGAACTTTTGTATTGGGAAAGTCATCTCCGGTGAACTTTTGTATTGGGAAAGTCATGCCCGGCGAACTTTTGTATTGGGAAAGTCATGCCCGGTGAACTTTTGTATTGGGAAAGTCATCTCCGGTGAACTTTTGTATTGGGAAAGTCATCTCCGGTGAACTTTTATATTGGAAAAGTCATGCCCGGTGAACTTTTGTATTGGGAAAGTCATGCCCGGTGAACTATTGTATTGGGAAAGTCATGCCCGGTGAACTTTTGTATTGGAAAGTCATCTCCGGTGAACTTTTATATTGGAAAAGTCATGCCCGGTGAACTTTTGTATTGGGAAAGTCATCTCCGGTGAACTTTTGTATTGGGAAAGTCATCTCCGGTGAACTTTTGTATGGGAAAAGTCATCTCCGGTGAACTTTTGTATTGGGAAAGTCATGCCCGGTGAACTTTTGTATTGGGAAAGTCATCTCCGGTGAACTTTTGTATGGGAAAAGTCATCTCCGGTGAACTTTTGTATTGGAAAGTCATCTCCGGTGAACTTTTGTATTGGGAAAGTCATCTCCGGTGAACTTTTGTATGGGAAAAGTCATCTCCGGTGAACTTTTGTATTGGGAAAGTCATCTCCGGTGAACTTTTGTATTGGGAAAGTCATCTCCGGTGAACTTTTGTATTGGGAAAGTCATCTCCGGTGAACTTTTGTATTGGGAAAGTCATCTCCGGTGAACTTTTGTATGGGAAAAGTCATCTCCGGTGAACTTTTGTATTGGGAAAGTCATCTCCGGTGAACTTTTGTATGGGAAAAGTCATCTCCGGTGAACTTTTGTATTGGAAAAGTCATCTCCGGTGAACTTTTGTATTGGGAAAGTCATCTCCGGTGAACTTTTGTATGGGAAAAGTCATCTCCGGTGAACTTTTGTATTGGGAAAGTCATCTCCGGTGAACTTTTGTATTGGGAAAGTCATCTCCGGTGAACTTTTGTATTGGGAAAGTCATGCCCGGTGAACTTTTGTATTGGGAAAGTCATCTCCGGTGAACTTTTGTATGGGAAAAGTCATCTCCGGTGAACTTTTGTATTGGGAAAGTCATGCCCGGTGAACTTTTGTATTGGGAAAGTCATCTCCGGTGAACTTTTGTATGGGAAAAGTCATCTCCGGTGAACTTTTGTATTGGGAAAGTCATCTCCGGTGAACTTTTGTATGGGAAAAATCATCTCCGGTGAACTTTTGTATTGGGAAAGTCATCTCCGGTGAACTTTTGTATTGGGAAAGTCATGCCCGGCGAACTTTTGTATTGGGAAAGTCATGCCCGGTGAACTTTTGTATTGGGAAAGTCATGCCCGGTGAACTTTTGTATTGGGAAAGTCATGCCCGGTGAACTTTTGTATTGGGAAAGTCATCTCCGGTGAACTTTTATATTGGAAAAGTCATGCCCGGTGAACTTTTGTATTGGGAAAGTCATGCCCGGTGAACTATTGTATTGGGAAAGTCATGCCCGGTGAACTTTTGTATTGGGAAAGTCATCTCCGGTGAACTTTTGTATTGGGAAAGTCATGCCCGGTGAACTTTTGTATTGGGAAAGTCATGCCCGGTGAACTTTTGTTTTGGGAAAGTCATGCCCGGTGAACTTTTGTATTGGGAAAGTCGTGCCCGGTGAACTTTTGTATTGGAAAGTCATGCCCGGTGAACTTTTGTATTGGGAAAGTCATCTCCGGTGAACTTTTGTATGGGAAAAATCATCTCCGGTGAACTTTTGTATTGGGAAAGTCATGCCCGGTGAACTTTTGTATTGGGAAAGTCATCTCCGGTGAACTTTTGTATGGGAAAAGTCATCTCCGGTGAACTTTTGTATTGGGAAAGTCATCTCCGGTGAACTTTTGTATTGGAAAGTCATCTCCGGTGAACTTTTGTATTGGGAAAGTCATCTCCGGTGAACTTTTGTATGGGAAAAGTCATCTCCGGTGAACTTTTGTATTGGGAAAGTCATCTCCGGTGAACTTTTGTATGGGAAAAGTCATCTCCGGTGAACTTTTGTATGGGAAAAGTCATCTCCGGTGAACTTTTGTATTGGGAAAGTCATCTCCGGTGAACTTTTGTATGGGAAAAGTCATCTCCGGTGAACTTTTGTATTGGGAAAGTCATCTCCGGTGAACTTTTGTATGGGAAAAGTCATCTCCGGTGAACTTTTGTATTGGGAAAGTCATCTCCGGTGAACTTTTGTATGGGAAAAGTCATCTCCGGTGAACTTTTGTATTGGGAAAGTCATCTCCGGTGAACTTTTGTATTGGGAAAGTCATGCCCGGTGAACTTTTGTATGGGAAAAGTCATCTCCGGTGAACTTTTGTATTGGGAAAGTCATGCCCGGTGAACTTTTGTATTGGGAAAGTCATGCGCGGTGAACTTTTGTATTGGGAAAGTCATGCCCGGTGAACTTTTGTATTGGGAAAGTCGTGCCCGGTGAACTTTTGTATTGGGAAAGTCATGCCCGGTGAACTTTTGTATTGGGAAAGTCATGCCCGGTGAACTTTTGTATTGGGAAAGTCATCTCCGGTGAACTTTGTATTGGGAAAGTCATCTCCGGTGAACTTTTGTGTGGGAAAAGTCATCTCCGATGAACTTTTGTATTGGGAAAGTCATCTCCGGTGAACTTTTGTATGGGAAAAGTCATCTCCGGTGAACTTTTGTATTGGGAAAGTCATCTCCGGTGAACTTTTGTATTGGGAAAGTCATCTCCGGTGAACTTTTGTATGGAAAAGTCATCTCCGGTGAACTTTTGTATGGGAAAAGTCATCTCCGGTGAACTTTTGTATTGGGAAAGTCATCTCCGGTGAACTTTTGTATGGGAAAAGTCATCTCCGGTGAACTTTTGTATGGGAAAGTCATCTCCGGTGAACTTTTGTATTGGGAAAGTCATGCCCGGTGAACTTTTGTATTGGGAAAGTCATGCCCGGTGAACTTTTATATTGGGAAAGTCATCTCCGGTGAACTTTTGTATTGGGAAAGTCATCTCCGGTGAACTTTTGTATTGGGAAAGTCATCTCCGGTGAACTTTTGTATTGGGAAAGTCATCTCCGGTGAACTTTTGTATTGGGAAAGTCATCTCCGGTGAACTTTTGTATTGGGAAAATAATCTCCGGTGAACTTTTGTATGGGAAAAGTCATCTCCGGTGAACTTTTGTATTGGGAAAGTCATCTCCGGTGAACTTTTGTATGGGAAAAGTCATCTCCGGTGAACTTTTGTATTGGGAAAGTCATGCCCGGTGAACTTTTGTATTGGGAAAGTCATGCCCGGTGAACTTTTGTATTGGGAAAGTCAACTCCGGTGAACTTTTGCATTGGGAAAGTCATCTCCGGTGAACTTTTTGTATGGGAAAAGTCATCTCCGGTGAACTTTTGTATTGGGAAAGTCATATCCGGTGAACTTTTGTATTGGGAAAGTCATCTCCGGTGAACTTTTGTATTGGGAAAGTCATCTCCGGTGAACTTTTGTATGGGAAAAGTCATCTCCGGTGAACTTTTGTATTGGGAAAGTCATCTCCGGTGAACTTTTGTATTGGGAAAGTCATCTCCGGTGAACTTTTGTATGGGAAAAGTCATCTCCGGTGAACTTTTGTATTGGGAAAGTCATCTCCGGTGAACTTTTGTATGGGAAAAGTCATCTCCGGTGAACTTTTGTATGGGAAAAGTCATCTCCGGTGAACTTTTGTATTGGGAAAGTCATCTCCGGTGAACTTTTGTATGGGAAAAGTCATCTCCGGTGAACTTTTGTATTGGGAAAGTCATCTCCGGTGAACTTTTGTATGGGAAAAGTCATGCCCGGTGAACTTTTGTATTGGGAAAGTCATCTCCGGTGAACTTTTGTATTGGGACAGTCATCTCCGGTGAACTTTTGTATGGGAAAAGTCATCTCCGGTGAACTTTTGTATTGGGAAAGTCATCTCCGGTGAACTTTTGTATGGGAAAAGTCATCTCCGGTGAACTTTTGTATTGGGAAAGTCATCTCCGGTGAACTTTTGTATGGGAAAAGTCATCTCCGGTGAACTTTTGTATTGGGAAAGTCATCTCCGGTGAACTTTTGTATTGGGGAAGTCATGCCCGGTGAACTTTTGTATTGGGAAAGTCATGCCCGGTGAACTTTTGTATTGGGAAAGTCATGCCCGGTGAACTTTTGTATTGGGAAAGTCGTGCCCGGTGAACTTTTGTATTGGGAAAGTCATGCCCGGTGAACTTTTGTATTGGGAAAGTCATGCCCGGTGAACTTTTGTATTGGGAAAGTCATGCCCGGTGAACTTTTGTATTGGGAAAGTCATCTCCGGTGAACTTTTGTATTGGGAAAGTCATCTCCGGTGACCTTTTGTATGGGAAAAGTCATCTCCGGTGAACTTTTGTATTGGGAAAGTCATCTCCGGTGAACTTTTGTATGGGAAAAGTCATCTCCGGTGAACTTTTGTATTGGGAAAGTCATCTCCGTTGAACTTTTGTATTGGGAAAGTCATCTCCGGTGAACTTTTGTATGGGAAAAGTCATCTCCGGTGAACTTTTGTATGGGAAAAGTCATCTCCGGTGAACTTTTGTATTGGGAAAGTCATCTCCGGTGAACTTTTGTATGGGAAAAGTCATCTCCGGTGAACTTTTGTATTGGGAAAGTCATCTCCGGTGAACTTTTGTATGGGAAAAGTCATCTCCGGTGAACTTTTGTATGGGAAAGTCATCTCCGGTGAACTTTTGTATTGGGAAAGTCATGCCGGTGAACTTTTGTATTGGGAAGTCATGCCCGGTGAACTTTTATATTGGGAAAGTCATCTCCGGTGAACTTTTGTATTGGGAAAGTCATCTCCGGTGAACTTTTGTATTGGGAAAGTCATCTCCGGTGAACTTTTGTATTGGGAAAGTCATCTCCGGTGAACTTTTGTATTGGGAAAGTCATCTCCGGTGAACTTTGTATTGGGAAAGTCATGCCCGGTGAACTATTGTATTGGGAAAGTCATGCCCGGTGAACTTTTGTATTGGGAAAGTCATCTCCGGTGAACTTTTGTATTGGGAAAGTCATGCCCGGTGAACTTTTGTATTGGGAAAGTCATGCCCGGTGAACTTTTGTTTTGGGAAAGTCATGCCCGGTGAACTTTTGTATTGGGAAAGTCGTGCCCGGTGAACTTTTGTATTGGGAAAGTCATGCCCGGTGAACTTTTGTATTGGGAAAGTCATCTCCGGTGAACTTTTGTATGGGAAAAATCATCTCCGGTGAACTTTTGTATTGGGAAAGTCATGCCCGGTGAACTTTTGTATTGGGAAAGTCATCTCCGGTGAACTTTTGTATGGGAAAAGTCATCTCCGGTGAACTTTTGTATTGGGAAAGTCATCTCGGTGAACTTTTGTATTGGGAAAGTCATCTCCGGTGAACTTTTGTATTGGGAAAGTCATCTCCGGTGAACTTTTGTATGGGAAAAGTCATCTCCGGTGAACTTTTGTATTGGGAAAGTCATCTCCGGTGAACTTTTGTATGGGAAAAGTCATCTCCGGTGAACTTTTGTATGGAAAAGTCATCTCCGGTGAACTTTTGTATTGGGAAAGTCATCTCCGGTGAACTTTTGTATGGGAAAAGTCATCTCCGGTGAACTTTTGTATTGGGAAAGTCATCTCCGGTGAACTTTTGTATGGGAAAAGTCATCTCCGGTGAACTTTTGTATTGGGAAAGTCATCTCCGGTGAACTTTTGTATGGGAAAAGTCATCTCCGGTGAACTTTTGTATTGGGAAAGTCATCTCCGGTGAACTTTTGTATTGGGAAAGTCATGCCCGGTGAACTTTTGTATGGGAAAAGTCATCTCCGGTGAACTTTTGTATTGGGAAAGTCATGCCCGGTGAACTTTTGTATTGGGAAAGTCATGCGCGGTGAACTTTTGTATTGGGAAAGTCATGCCCGGTGAACTTTTGTATTGGGAAAGTCGTGCCCGGTGAACTTTTGTATTGGGAAAGTCATGCCCGGTGAACTTTTGTATTGGGAAAGTCATGCCCGGTGAACTTTTGTTTTGGAAAGTCATCTCCGGTGAACTTTTGTATTGGGAAAGTCATGCCCGGTGAACTATTGTATTGGGAAAGTCATGCCCGGTGAACTTTTGTATTGGGAAAGTCATCTCCGGTGAACTTTTGTATTGGGAAAGTCATGCCCGGTGAACTTTTGTATTGGGAAAGTCATGCCCGGTGAACTTTTGTTTTGGGAAAGTCATGCCCGGTGAACTTTTGTATTGGGAAAGTCGTGCCCGGTGAACTTTTGTATTGGGAAAGTCATGCCCGGTGAACTTTTGTATTGGGAAAGTCATCTCCGGTGAACTTTTGTATGGGAAAAATCATCTCCGGTGAACTTTTGTATTGGAAAGTCATGCCCGGTGAACTTTTGTATTGGGAAAGTCATCTCCGGTGAACTTTTGTATGGGAAAAGTCATCTCCGGTGAACTTTTGTATTGGGAAAGTCATCTCCGGTGAACTTTTGTATTGGGAAAGTCATCTCCGGTGAACTTTTGTATTGGGAAAGTCATCTCCGGTGAACTTTTGTATGGGAAAAGTCATCTCCGGTGAACTTTTGTATTGGGAAAGTCATCTCCGGTGAACTTTTGTATGGGAAAAGTCATCTCCGGTGAACTTTTGTATGGGAAAAGTCATCTCCGGTGAACTTTTGTATTGGGAAAGTCATCTCCGGTGAACTTTTGTATGGGAAAAGTCATCTCCGGTGAACTTTTGTATTGGGAAAGTCATCTCCGGTGAACTTTTGTATGGGAAAAGTCATCTCCGGTGAACTTTTGTATTGGGAAAAGTCATCTCGGTGAACTTTTGTATGGGAAAAGTCATCTCCGGTGAACTTTTGTATTGGGAAAGTCATCTCCGGTGAACTTTTGTATTGGGAAAGTCATGCCCGGTGAACTTTTGTATGGGAAAAGTCATCTCCGGTGAACTTTTGTATTGGGAAAGTCATGCCCGGTGAACTTTTGTATTGGGAAAGTCATGCGCGGTGAACTTTTGTATTGGGAAAGTCATGCCCGGTGAACTTTTGTATTGGGAAAGTCGTGCCCGGTGAACTTTTGTATTGGAAAGTCATGCCCGGTGAACTTTTGTATTGGGAAAGTCATGCCCGGTGAACTTTTGTATTGGGAAAGTCATCTCCGGTGAACTTTTGTATTGGGAAAGTCATCTCCGGTGAACTTTTGTGTGGGAAAAGTCATCTCCGGTGAACTTTTGTATTGGGAAAGTCATCTCCGGTGAACTTTTGTATGGGAAAAGTCATCTCCGGTGAACTTTTGTATTGGGAAAGTCATCTCCGGTGAACTTTTGTATTGGGAAAGTCATCTCCGGTGAACTTTTGTATGGGAAAAGTCATCTCCGGTGAACTTTTGTATGGGAAAAGTCATCTCCGGTGAACTTTTGTATTGGGAAAGTCATCTCCGGTGAACTTTTGTATGGGAAAAGTCATCTCCGGTGAACTTTTGTATGGGAAAGTCATCTCCGGTGAACTTTTGTATTGGGAAAGTCATGCCCGGTGAACTTTTGTATTGGGAAAGTCATGCCCGGTGAACTTTTGTATTGGGAAAGTCATGCCCGGTGAACTTTTGTATTGGGAAAGTCATCTCCGGTGAACTTTTGTATTGGGAAAGTCATGCCCGGTGAACTATTGTATTGGGAAAGTCATGCCCGGTGAACTTTTGTATTGGGAAAGTCATCTCCGGTGAACTTTTGTATTGGGAAAGTCATGCCCGGTGAACTTTTGTATTGGGAAAGTCATGCCCGGTGAACTTTTGTTTTGGGAAAGTCATGCCCGGTGAACTTTTGTATTCGGAAAGTCGTGCCCGGTGAACTTTTGTATTGGGAAAGTCATGCCCGGTGAACTTTTGTATTGGGAAAGTCATCTCCGGTGAACTTTTGTATGGGAAAAATCATCTCCGGTGAACTTTTGTATTGGGAAAGTCATGCCCGGTGAACTTTTGTATTGGGAAAGTCATCTCCGGTGAACTTTTGTATGGGAAAAGTCATCTCCGGTGAACTTTTGTATTGGGAAAGTCATCTCCGGTGAACTTTTGTATTGGGAAAGTCATCTCCGGTGAACTTTTGTATTGGGAAAGTCATCTCCGGTGAACTTTTGTATGGGAAAAGTCATCTCCGGTGAACTTTTGTATTGGGAAAGTCATCTCCGGTGAACTTTTGTATGGGAAAAGTCATCTCCGGTGAACTTTTGTATGGGAAAAGTCATCTCCGGTGAACTTTTGTATTGGGAAAGTCATCTCCGGTGAACTTTTGTATGGGAAAAGTCATCTCCGGTGAACTTTTGTATTGGGAAAGTCATCTCCGGTGAACTTTTGTATGGGAAAAGTCATCTCCGGTGAACTTTTGTATTGGGAAAGTCATCTCCGGTGAACTTTTGTATGGGAAAAGTCATCTCCGGTGAACTTTTGTATTGGGAAAGTCATCTCCGGTGAACTTTTGTATTGGGAAAGTCATGCCCGGTGAACTTTTGTATGGGAAAAGTCATCTCCGGTGAACTTTTGTATTGGGAAAGTCATGCCCGGTGAACTTTTGTATTGGGAAAGTCATGCGCGGTGAACTTTTGTATTGGGAAAGTCATGCCCGGTGAACTTTTGTATTGGGAAAGTCGTGCCCGGTGAACTTTTGTATTGGGAAAGTCATGCCGGTGAACTTTTGTATTGGGAAAGTCATGCCCGGTGAACTTTTGTATTGGGAAAGTCATCTCCGGTGAACTTTTGTATTGGGAAAGTCATCTCCGGTGAACTTTTGTGTGGGAAAAGTCATCTCCGGTGAACTTTTGTATTGGGAAAGTCATCTCCGGTGAACTTTTGTATGGAAAAGTCATCTCCGGTGAACTTTTGTATTGGGAAAGTCATCTCCGGTGAACTTTTGTATTGGGAAAGTCATCTCCGGTGAACTTTTGTATGGGAAAAGTCATCTCCGGTGAACTTTTGTATGGGAAAAGTCATCTCCGGTGAACTTTTGTATTGGGAAAGTCATCTCCGGTGAACTTTTGTATGGGAAAAGTCATCTCCGGTGAACTTTTGTATGGGAAAGTCATCTCCGGTGAACTTTTGTATTGGGAAAGTCATGCCCGGTGAACTTTTGTATTGGGAAAGTCATGCCCGGTGAACTTTTATATTGGGAAAGTCATCTCCGGTGAACTTTTGTATTGGGAAAGTCATCTCCGGTGAACTTTTGTATTGGGAAAGTCATCTCCGTGAACTTTTGTATGGGAAAAGTCATCTCCGGTGAACTTTTGTATGGGAAAAGTCATCTCCGGTGAACTTTTGTATTGGGAAAGTCATCTCCCGGTGAACTTTTGTATGGGAAAGTCATGCCCGGTGAACTTTTGTTTTGGGAAAGTCATGCCCGGTGAACTTTTGTATTGGGAAAGTCGTGCCCGGTGAACTTTTGTATTGGGAAAGTCATGCCCGGTGAACTTTTGTATTGGGAAAGTCATCTCCGGTGAACTTTTGTATGGGAAAAATCATCTCCGGTGAACTTTTGTATTGGGAAAGTCATGCCCGGTGAACTTTTGTATTGGGAAAGTCATCTCCGGTGAACTTTTGTATGGGAAAAGTCATCTCCGGTGAACTTTTGTATTGGGAAAGTCATCTCCGGTGAACTTTTGTATTGGGAAAGTCATCTCCGGTGAACTTTTGTATTGGGAAAGTCATCTCCGGTGAACTTTTGTATGGGAAAAGTCATCTCCGGTGAACTTTTGTATTGGGAAAGTCATCTCCGGTGAACTTTTGTATGGGAAAAGTCATCTCCGGTGAACTTTTGTATGGGAAAAGTCATCTCCGGTGAACTTTTGTATTGGGAAAGTCATCTCCGGTGAACTTTTGTATGGGAAAAGTCATCTCCGGTGAACTTTTGTATTGGGAAAGTCATCTCCGGTGAACTTTTGTATTGGGAAAGTCATCTCCGGTGAACTTTTGTATGGGAAAATTCATCTCCGGTGAACTTTTGTATTGGGAAAGTCATCTCCGGTGAACTTTTGTATTGGGAAAGTCATGCCCGGTGAACTTTTGTATGGGAAAAGTCATCTCCGGTGAACTTTTGTATTGGGAAAGTCATGCCCGGTGAACTTTTGTATTGGGAAAGTCATGCGCGGTGAACTTTTGTATTGGGAAAGTCATGCCCGGTGAACTTTTGTATTGGGAAAGTCGTGCCCGGTGAACTTTTGTATTGGGAAAGTCATGCCCGGTGAACTTTTGTATTGGGAAAGTCATGCCCGGTGAACTTTTGTATTGGGAAAGTCATCTCCGGTGAACTTTTGTATTGGGAAAGTCATCTCCGGTGAACTTTTGTGTGGGAAAAGTCATCTCCGGTGAACTTTTGTATGGGAAAGTCATCTCCGGTGAACTTTTGTATGGGAAAAGTCATCTCCGGTGAACTTTTGTATTGGGAAAGTCATCTCCGGTGAACTTTTGTATTGGGAAAGTCATCTCCGGTGAACTTTTGTATGGGAAAAGTCATCTCCGGTGAACTTTTGTATGGGAAAAGTCATCTCCGGTGAACTTTTGTATTGGGAAAGTCATCTCCGGTGAACTTTTGTATGGGAAAAGTCATCTCCGGTGAACTTTTGTATGGGAAAGTCATCTCCGGTGAACTTTTGTATTGGGAAAGTCATGCCCGGTGAACTTTTGTATTGGGAAAGTCATGCCCGGTGAACTTTTATATTGGGAAAGTCATCTCCGGTGAACTTTTGTATTGGGAAAGTCATCTCCGGTGAACTTTTGTATTGGGAAAGTCATCTCCGGTGAACTTTTGTATTGGGAAAGTCATCTCCGGTGAACTTTTGTATTGGGAAAGTCATCTCCGGTAAACTTTTGTATTGGGAAAGTCATCTCCGGTGAACTTTTGTATTGGGAAAGTCATCTCCGGTGAACTTTTGTATGGGAAAAATCATCTCCGGTGAACTTTTGTATTGGGAAAGTCATGCCCGGTGAACTTTTGTATTGGGAAAGTCATCTCCGGTGAACTTTTGTATGGGAAAAGTCATCTCCGGTGAACTTTTGTATTGGGAAAGTCATCTCCGGTGAACTTTTGTATGGGAAAAGTCATCTCCGGTGAACTTTTGTATGGGAAAGTCATCTCCGGTGAACTTTTGTATTGGGAAAGTCATGCCCGGTGAACTTTTGTATTGGGAAAGTCATGCCCGGTGAACTTTTATATTGGGAAAGTCATCTCCGGTGAACTTTTGTATTGGGAAAGTCATCTCCGGTGAACTTTTGTATTGGGAAAGTCATCTCCGGTGAACTTTTGTATGGGAAAAGTCATCTCCGGTGAACTTTTGTATGGGAAAAGTCATCTCCGGTGAACTTTTGTATTGGGAAAGTCATCTCCGGTGAACTTTTGTATTGGGAAAGTCATGCCCGGTGAACTTTTGTTTGGGAAAGTCATGCCCGGTGAACTTTTGTATTGGGAAAGTCGTGCCCGGTGAACTTTTGTATTGGGAAAGTCATGCCCGGTGAACTTTTGTATTGGGAAAGTCATCTCCGGTGAACTTTTGTATGGGAAAAATCATCTCCGGTGAACTTTTGTATTGGGAAAGTCATGCCCGGTGAACTTTTGTATTGGGAAAGTCATCTCCGGTGAACTTTTGTATGGGAAAAGTCATCTCCGGTGAACTTTTGTATTGGGAAAGTCATCTCCGGTGAACTTTTGTATTGGGAAAGTCATCTCCGGTGAACTTTTGTATTGGGAAAGTCATCTCCGGTGAACTTTTGTATGGGAAAAGTCATCTCCGGTGAACTTTTGTATTGGGAAAGTCATCTCCGGTGAACTTTTGTATGGGAAAAGTCATCTCCGGTGAACTTTTGTATGGGAAAAGTCATCTCCGGTGAACTTTTGTATTGGGAAAGTCATCTCCGGTGAACTTTTGTATGGGAAAAGTCATCTCCGGTGAACTTTTGTATTGGGAAAGTCATCTCCGGTGAACTTTTGTATTGGGAAAGTCATCTCCGGTGAACTTTTGTATGGGAAAATTCATCTCCGGTGAACTTTTGTATTGGGAAAGTCATCTCCGGTGAACTTTTGTATTGGGAAAGTCATGCCCGGTGAACTTTTGTATGGGAAAAGTCATCTCCGGTGAACTTTTGTATTGGAAAGTCATGCCCGGTGAACTTTTGTATTGGGAAAGTCATGCGCGGTGAACTTTTGTATTGGGAAAGTCATGCCCGGTGAACTTTTGTATTGGGAAAGTCGTGCCCGGTGAACTTTTGTATTGGGAAAGTCATGCCCGGTGAACTTTTGTATTGGGAAAGTCATGCCCGGTGAACTTTTGTATTGGGAAAGTCATCTCCGGTGAACTTTTGTATTGGAAAGTCATCTCCGGTGAACTTTTGTGTGGGAAAAGTCATCTCCGGTGAACTTTTGTATTGGGAAAGTCATCTCCGGTGAACTTTTGTATGGGAAAAGTCATCTCCGGTGAACTTTTGTATTGGGAAAGTCATCTCCGGTGAACTTTTGTATTGGAAAGTCATCTCCGGTGAACTTTTGTATGGGAAAAGTCATCTCCGGTGAACTTTTGTATGGGAAAAGTCATCTCCGGTGAACTTTTGTATTGGGAAAGTCATCTCCGGTGAACTTTTGTATGGGAAAAGTCATCTCCGGTGAACTTTTGTATGGGAAAGTCATCTCCGGTGAACTTTTGTATTGGGAAAGTCATGCCCGGTGAACTTTTGTATTGGGAAAGTCATGCCCGGTGAACTTTTATATTGGGAAAGTCATCTCCGGTGAACTTTTGTATTGGGAAAGTCATCTCCGGTGAACTTTTGTATTGGGAAAGTCATCTCCGGTGAACTTTTGTATTGGGAAAGTCATCTCCGGTGAACTTTTGTATTGGGAAAGTCATCTCCGGTGAACTTTTGTATTGGGAAAGTCATCTCCGGTGAACTTTTGTATTGGGAAAGTCATCTCCGGTGAACTTTTGTATTGGGAAAGTCATGCCCGGTGAACTTTTGTATTGGGAAAGTCATGCCCGGTGAACTTTTATATTGGGAAAGTCATCTCCGGTGAACTTTTGTATTGGGAAAGTCATCTCCGGTGAACTTTTGTATTGGGAAAGTCATCTCCGGTGAACTTTTGTATTGGGAAAGTCATCTCCGGTGAACTTTTGTATTGGGAAAGTCATCTCCGGTGAACTTTTGTATTGGGAAAGTCATCTCCGGTGAACTTTTGTATTGGGAAAGTCATCTCCGGTGAACTTTTGTATTGGGAAAAGTAATCTCCGGTGAACTTTTGTATGGGAAAAGTCATCTCCGGTGAACTTTTGTATTGGGAAAGTCATCTCCGGTGAACTTTTGTATGGGAAAAGTCATCTCCGGTGAACTTTTGTATTGGGAAAGTCATCTCCGGTGAACTTTTGTATTGGGAAAGTCATCTCCGGTGAACTTTTGTATGGGAAAAGTCATCTCCGGTGAACTTTTGTATGGGAAAAGTCATCTCCGGTGAACTTTTGTATTGGGAAAGTCATCTCCGGTGAACTTTTGTATGGGAAAAGTCATCTCCGGTGAACTTTTGTATGGGAAAGTCATCTCCGGTGAACTTTTGTATTGGGAAGTCATGCCCGGTGAACTTTTGTATTGGGAAAGTCATGCCCGGTGAACTTTTATATTGGGAAAGTCATCTCCGGTGAACTTTTGTATTGGGAAAGTCATCTCCGGTGAACTTTTGTATTGGGAAAGTCATCTCCGGTGAACTTTTGTATTGGGAAAGTCATCCTCCGGTGAACTTTTGTAATTGGGAAAGTCATCTCCGGTGAACTTTTGTATTGGGAAAGTCATCTCCGGTGAACTTTTGTATTGGGAAAGTCATCTCCGGTGAACTTTTGTATTGGGAAAGTCATGCCCGGTGAACTTTTGTATTGGGAAAGTCATGCCCGGTGAACTTTTATATTGGGAAAGTCATCTCCGGTGAACTTTTGTATTGGAAAGTCATCTCCGGTGAACTTTGTATTGGGAAAGTCATCTCCGGTGAACTTTTGTATTGGGAAAGTCATCTCCGGTGAACTTTTGTATTGGGAAAGTCATCTCCGGTGAACTTTTGTATTGGGAAAGTCATCTCCGGTGAACTTTTGTATTGGGAAAGTCATCTCCGGTGAACTTTTGTATTGGGAAAAGTAATCTCCGGTGAACTTTTGTATGGGAAAAGTCATCTCCGGTGAACTTTTGTATTGGGAAAGTCATCTCCGGTGAACTTTTGTATGGGAAAAGTCATCTCCGGTGAACTTTTGTATTGGGAAAGTCATGCCGGTGAACTTTTGTATTGGGAAAGTCATGCCCGGTGAACTTTTGTATTGGGAAAGTCATGCCCGGTGAACTTTTGTATTGGGAAAGTCAACTCCGGTGAACTTTTGCATTGGGAAAGTCATCTCCCGGTGAACTTTTGTATGGGAAAAGTCATCTCCGGTGAACTTTTGTATTGGGAAAGTCATATCCGGTGAACTTTTGTATTGGGAAAGTCATCTCCGGTGAACTTTTGTATTGGGAAAGTCATCTCCGGTGAACTTTTGTATGGGAAAAGTCATCTCCGGTGAACTTTTGTATTGGGAAAGTCATCTCCGGTGAACTTTTGTATTGGGAAAGTCATCTCCGGTGAACTTTTGTATGGGAAAAGTCATCTCCGGTGAACTTTTGTATTGGGAAAGTCATCTCCGGTGAACTTTTGTATGGGAAAAGTCATCTCCGGTGAACTTTTGTATGGGAAAAGTCATCTCCGGTGAACTTTTGTATTGGGAAAGTCATCTCCGGTGAACTTTTGTATGGGAAAAGTCATCTCCGGTGAACTTTTGTATTGGGAAAGTCATCTCCGGTGAACTTTTGTATGGGAAAAGTCATGCCCGGTGAACTTTTGTATTGGGAAAGTCATCTCCGGTGAACTTTTGTATTGGGAAAGTCATCTCCGGTGAACTTTTGTATGGGAAAAGTCATCTCCGGTGAACTTTTGTATTGGGAAAGTCATCTCCGGTGAACTTTTGTATGGGAAAAGTCATCTCCGGTGAACTTTTGTATTGGGAAAGTCATCTCCGGTGAACTTTTGTATGGGAAAAGTCATCTCCGGTGAACTTTTGTATTGGGAAAGTCATCTCCGGTGAACTTTTGTATTGGGGAAGTCATGCCCGGTGAACTTTTGTATTGGGAAAGTCATGCCCGGTGAACTTTTGTATTGGGAAAGTCATGCCCGGTGAACTTTTGTATTGGGAAAGTCGTGCCCGGTGAACTTTTGTATTGGGAAAGTCATGCCCGGTGAACTTTTGTATTGGGAAAGTCATGCCCGGTGAACTTTTGTATTGGGAAAGTCATGCCCGGTGAACTTTTGTATTGGGAAAGTCATCTCCGGTGAACTTTTGTATTGGGAAAGTCATGCCCGGTGACCTTTTGTATGGGAAAAGTCATCTCGGTGAACTTTTGTATTGGGAAAGTCATCTCCGGTGAACTTTTGTATGGGAAAAGTCATCTCCGGTGAACTTTTGTATTGGGAAAGTCATCTCCGGTGAACTTTTGTATTGGGAAAGTCATCTCCGGTGAACTTTTGTATGGGGAAAAGTCATCTCCGGTGAACTTTTGTATGGGAAAAGTCATCTCCGGTGAACTTTTGTATTGGGAAAGTCATCTCCGGTGAACTTTTGTATGGGAAAAGTCATCTCCGGTGAACTTTTGTATTGGGAAAGTCATCTCCGGTGAACTTTTGTATGGGAAAAGTCATCTCCGGTGAACTTTTGTATGGGAAAGTCATCTCCGGTGAACTTTTGTATTGGGAAAGTCATGCCCGGTGAACTTTTGTATTGGGAAAGTCATGCCCGGTGAACTTTTATATTGGGAAAGTCATCTCCGGTGAACTTTTGTATTGGGAAAGTCATCTCCGGTGAACTTTTGTATTGGGAAAGTCATCTCCGGTGAACTTTTGTATTGGGAAAGTCATCTCCGGTGAACTTTTGTATTGGGAAAGTCATCTCCGGTGAACTTTTGTATTGGGAAAGTCATCTCCGGTGAACTTTTGTATTGGGAAAGAGTAGTATACTACAGAGGCTTGAAATTCAGCTTAATAGCAGTTTCGGCAATTAAAACCATAATGTGCAATAAAATCAAGGGACGACAATTAAAAATAATTAGGTGATAACGTAAAAACTAGGTCATAGCTTAAAACTTTAGGGGGAATGAACATTGGGAGCAATGAACTGAAGGTCATGTTTTGATTCTTGTTGTTAAGATGTACTTGTTATTGTTGTAAGAATGGTTTGTACTAATCAGCTAAATATTCATGTAAGTGTGCCTCAATTTTTGGGTGATATTTTGATTCTTGTTGCATCTCTTTACTAGACAAAAATAAGAGGGGGGAAATTTTACTAATCGCCTAATTTGTAAAGTGCGGTATGTTTTTGATTACTAGGCATGCATCTGAGGGGAGGAATGACTAAGAATTAATTGTGTGTGTGTGTATTTGCTGTAAGTGTGGTTTGTACAAAGCAGCTAAATACCCTTGTTGTTATTGTAAAGTATGATTTGTACTAAGAAGCTAAATATTTTGGGTGGTGATTGTCATTGACTGATTAATGAAATACACTTGTTGTTGTCTTCTGTTACATGTTCTTTTTTGTATGAAACGATCAAGAATTCCTCAATCGATTTTTTTTTGGGCGATGAGTGTCATTGGTTATTTATGACATTCACTTGTTGTTGTTTTTTCTGCTACATGTTTTTTTTTTTTTGTATGAAACGATCAAGAAGTCGGCATTGATATTTCATGTTGTTGTTGGATTGTATAACATTGTTGCTGCATATTACAATCTAATATATATACATTTCTAGATTTAACAAGAGAGATTTTATTTGAACAATCTTCGTCGTACTTTTCCAACTTGAAAAATATTGAGATAAACTTTTTCACAAAGTTATACTTATTTGAAAAGGGAAGTCGAAATATCACTTTCAGTTGAGACGTCGACTATTAAGTAACGCATTTCACATTCAAACAAAAAAAAATTACTTTGTTCGTTAAAATGGCACCAAGATATTTTGTCTGCAGTATTTGCTCCAGCAGTTTTGATTCCCGTTATGCATATAAGAAGCATATGCAAACCCACAAATATGTCATGTATGCAAAGAGGTTTTTATACACTCACCAGCTCTTAAAGCGCATTATAAAATAAATCATCGTAATCAAGCTCCTTTACCAAAAGAACAAGAGTTAAATGTATGGGATTATGAACAAGAACAACAATTTTTATGTGAAATGAATAATAGATATTATAATGATCAGCGAAGAGGACAGATGCAAAATTTATTAAGTAATTGGCAACAGACTCATCAGAATGATTCGTTTCAGAACCAAAGTTGTCAACCAGATAACAACCAACAAAATCAACAGCAAAATCCTACTCAATATAACCAACAAAATCCCTCACAAAGAAATGAACTTCAATACCAAGGACAAGAACAACAATATTTATCTGAAATGAATAATGGGTATTATGGACAAATTCAAAACGGATTATTTGGAGCGAATAATTGGCAACAGGAGCGTCAATGGAATAACTTATTTAGATATAATGATTTCTCACAAAACAATAACATAAATTATAATCAGCAATATCACCAACAATATCAATATTACCCTCAACATTATACTCTACAATATCAACAAAACCCTATACAACAATACCAAGTATACGGGTATGGACAGCATCAGCAACAAATATCTCAACAATATCGACAACAAACCTTTCACGTCAGTTAAGTCTATCACAATACCATGACCAACAGAATTTATATCTACAACATTATCAACAAAATTCACACACCAACAGCTTCAACATCAATTTAATGAAGTACAACAACACAACCAACAAAATTTCAATCAAAACAATAACCCACAAATGTATCGATTTTGTGATTCTTGCAATGAAAGTATACCAAAAGAATCATGGTTTAAACATTGCAAAACAACAACTCATAAAGAGAATAGTTCTAAAGTAATTGATGAAAATATAAAATTAATAACAAGTGGTTTCAAAAATCGTATAGAAATGTTTGAATATAAACTAACAAAGGATACATTTGAAATCAATGAAGTATACGCTGACGCAAAGAAAGCAATGATTGAATTAATGAATAATTCTCTAGCACGCCACAATGTGTTAAAATTTAATGTGGAAGTTATTGCACAATATTTCAAGAGTTCTGGAGAAAAACAACAACAAAAAGAATTTAAACATCACACTCCAATGCATCAGATTACGAGGGTTGATGACATAGAAGAAATATTAGTTGAACATATTGATTCATTGAGAAATAAAATTTACGAATTTCAAGAACGTGATTCGGGATGGGCCATATGGAAAATAATAAGCATAGGAATAAACATAAATAAATCTACACCACTTAAGGGGTCTCAATACATAAAAACCCCTAAATCACTCCAACATAGAAGAGCATGCATAAACATTTATAATCGAGATGTATATTGCTTCAAATGGCACATTATTGCAGCGTTAGAAAACTCGAAAATTGCTAACCCTAGTAGAACATCAACATATGGGATAGATGATATTTCTGCCCCAATAATTAAACATAAAAGTGGGATCATACTCGACTTTACAGGTCTAAGTTTCCCTTTGCAATTGGAGAGCATAAAAATATTTGAAGAACGCAATCCAAGTATAAGCATAAATGTATTTGGATATGAAAGATCTACGAAGTCTGTTGTGGGGCCATACTACAACACAAAAAAGGAAAAAGCAATTCATATTAATTTGATATTGCTGGAAGGGGAAAATAAAGCTCATTATATTTTAGTGAGGAACGTTTCTAGGTAAGAAAAAACTATATCTATAACTGATTCGTAAAAATATAAATTAAAATATATTTTTTTTTTAGATTACTAAGAAGTCAATTAACACTATCAAAAAAAGGAGTGAAGATTTGCAATCAGTGTTTTTACTATACTACGAACGAGCAATTGATGAAAATGCACAAAAAGTATTGCAGCCTTGTTATTACAGAAATGCCAAAGGCAGGTAAAGACATATTAGAATTTAAGAATTTTAAAAAACAAATGGATGTATATTTCGTTATATACGTGAATGCGTGTTAGAAAAAGTGGGTGGTGTAGGGAAAAGTGTAAACAAGCATGTTCCATGTGCCTTCGGCTTAAATATAAAATGTACCTTTGATAGCAGCTTAGATAGATTTCACAAATATACTGGAAAGGATGCTGCTCAAAAATTTGTTGAAGTATTAGATAGAGAAGGAAAAGATATTTATAATAAGTATTTAAGTGTAAATCGCCCAATGACACCATTATCACATAGAGAAGAAGAAATATTCAGCACTACAGAAAATTGTCATATATGTGACAAAAAATTATATAATGATAGAGTACGTGATCATTGTCACATTACAGGACAGTATAGAGGGGCAGCTCATAATGAATGTAATTTGAATTATACAGTTCCTAAGTTTATTCCTATCTTCTTTCACAATTTCTCCTCATATGACTGCCATTTGTTCGTAAAAGAACTCATAAATACAGTTCAAGGTAAAGCAACCATTATTCCTCTAAATAAAGAATTATATACTTCATTGTCACATAAAGTACCAATGAAAGGGCGTGAAACTTTAGAGTATAGATTTTTGGATTCCCTTCGTTTTATGGCGCATAGTTTAGATGCATTAGCCAGTTACTGTAAAGATTCTGACTTATTATCGATTAGAAAACATTTTCCGTCCGATATTCAATTTAATTTAATGAGGAAAAAAGGTATATTCTGTTATGAATATATTGACAATTTTGATAAATTAGAAGAAACTGCTCTTCCGCCTATAGAATCATTCTATAGTAAGCTAAACGAAAAACACTGTAGTGTTGACGATTACAAACACGCAAAAACAGTGTGGGATACATTCAATTGTCAAACCATTCGAGATTATATGGAATTATATTTAAAAACTGATGTGCTTCTGCTCACTGATGTTTTTGAAAATTTCAGAAAGTCATGCAAGCAAATCCATAAACTAGATCCCTGTCAATATTATACTGCTCCTGGGTTGTCATTTGATGCTATGCTTCGACAAACCGATATCAAGCTAGACTTATTGACAGATTTAGACATGTTTCAGTTGTTTAAAAATGGAATAATAGGAGGTTTAACACAATGCTCACTTAGGCATACTAAGGCTAACAACAAATATATGAAGGATTTCAATGCAAATGAACCCTCTAATTATCTGTTGTACATTGACGCTAATAATTTGTATGGTTGGGCTATGCAACAATTTCTTCCTTCAGGAGATTTTGAGTGGGTTCAACCAAAAGATATGATAATTGACCCAAAGTTAATTCAAGCATTCAAAGCAAATCAAAACATTGGATATGTATATTTGGTCGACTTAGCATATCCAAAGGAACTCCATAAAAAGCATTATGATTTACCGTTTTGCCCCGAGAATAAAAAAGTAGGAGGTTCAAAATGTGAAAAACTAATTGCAGACTTTGCTCCAAAACTAGAATACCCCATACATTATATGTTATTAAAGCAGTGTTTAGATAACGGATTGGTATTGCAAAAGGTTCATCGAATTCTATCGTTTACACAATCTCCATGGCTAGCATCATATACTAATATAAACACTAAAGAAAGGCAAAAAGCAGACAATGATTTTTTGAGAAATTTCTTTAGACTGCTTAACAACGCGGTCTTTGGTAAAACTATGGAAAATGTTGATAAGCGAAAGGATATACGATTAGTTACACATTGGGGTAATATTAAATGTAATAAATTAGGAGCTGGAACTTTAATTTCAAGACCAAACTTCCATAGCGCTTCGAAATTTAGTTCGAATCTTTGGGCTATTCAAATGGATAGAGTAAAGGTTACATATGATAAGCCAATTTATTTAGGTTTTTGTATTCTAGAATTAGCTAAGTGGAAAATGTATGATTTCCACTACGAATATATGAAAAAGAAATTTGGTGAACGTGTATATTTAAACTATATGGACACTGACTCTTTCATATATACAGTATTTTCCGATGATGTTTATCAAGAAATTAAACCTGATATTGATCAGTTATTTGATACATCAGCCTACCCAGAAGATAATTCATATAATATTCCTCGTCGCAATAATAAAGTTATTGGTATGATGAAGGATGAGAACTGTGGTAAAATTATGTTAGAGTTTGTTGGATTGGGTCCAAAATCATACTCTTATACTGTTGACGATAGTTCCGAAGTAAAAAAAGCAAAAGGCGTTAAAAAGTGTGTTATTGGGCGCTATACAATAGAAGATTACAAAAATACTCTATTTAATCAAGTAGCAATAAGCGATATTATGCTTAATTTTAAATCTAAGTTGCATCAAGTGTATACTGAGGAAGTACATAAAGTAGTTTTAAATTATAAAGATAATAAGAGAAAAATAAGATTAGACAAAATCAACACATATGCGTGGGGTCATATAGAGATTGAGGAGGAAGATGCTCTCAATACCTTCCTTAGTAATTCTACATCAGAAATGGGTGGTATAGACATTGAGGATATTTCACCAAGTGACTTTACATCAAAAATAGATGTTGTTGGTATTAAGAATGAATATGCTTCCAGTATCTTACCTAGTGATTTTACATCAGAAATGGATTTTGTACATATTGATTTTACATCAGAAATGGATGTTGTAGATGTCAATTTTACATCAGAAATGGATGTTTATTTAAACTTATCCTAAGAATATTAGTAATAATAATATGTAAATTGTCTATAATAACTATTTGTAAGTCATATATTTCACCCTCAAACCTTTATTTTATATGAATAATAAAACCAAATATATTAAAATATAAAATGTGTTTTTACTTTATTTATAAAATGAGGTAAGTAAAGAGAAAATTACATCATATAAATAATATTAAACGTTTAAAGAATCTTTCGAACAATTCCAGTTAATGGTGTATATTCAATTAAGCGATCATGAAGAATAAGACAGTATGCTGATGTTCCACTTGGGATGGGTGTATTCGTTTCAAATTCCAGTTTTACATCTATTGGACCGCTTTTTATTCCGCATTCTGATGAATAACATCAATAACAACAATTGGTGTTTCTTTGAATTTTTCCCACGATAGAATTGGTTGAGGTTCCTTGAAAAAGTAGTTTTGTTGAAATTTGGCATACATATCGTATAGTACTGCATATCTGTTTTCATCAAATTTTAGGTTTAAGTCATCGTAGGGATATGTTTCTGAGTTTAAATGAACTTTTACATTTACCAAATTGGAGTGAATAAATTCGTTATCTTTTTCTAAAGTTAGTAATATAAAACGTGGCCTTTCTCTATTTGTTGATAGTTTAACATTCCAATGACATTTTGTTGCACCTTGAAAAGTTGGATTAAAATGACAATCCCAACTCCGAAAAGCAATAGGAAGCGGCTTTCCATTGTTTATTGTTTTCATAATTTGCAGTTTTGTAGGATCTGATAGTTGTATATGAGTTATTCTCCATGTGATATTGGTAATTGTCAAATTTAATTTTTCCTTTGAATCCATCGAATAGTATGCGTTCTTATCTGTTGTACTCCGCAGTATAATAAGATCATGTTTACTATGTAATATAACTTTATTGTAATCTTCAGCGAAACCCAACAGCATTTTAAGAGGTAAACAAAAGTTGAATAACCCCATTTTTAAATCAACTCCATTATTCCATCCAGCATTTCTCATTATACTACTTTCTGAGTTAGAAAGGGAAACAAAATTTTTGATGGTACTCGACGTACCTAAATAACGTGTACGATCAATTTCAATACCATTTATTTCATAACGGATTTCATCAAATAAATAAGCTATGCAATTATTGCGTAAACGAGCATTAGGTGACACTTCACCCCCTGGTAATTTTACTGAACCTTCAACATAAATATAACTTTCGCTTGGTAAAACATATAAATCTTGATTTTGAATAGTGATCCTTATTTCATCATCATTTTTAAAAGATCGAATATATGGCACGTAGCTATGATAATCTTTCTTAATTATGGTGTCATCGGAGAGTGGTTTGTCTTCAACATTAAGCATTTCAATAATTTTCCTTTAGGCGTAGCTTAATAGATTTTAAAAATGTTTTATTTTTGTCAGTGAGCGTCAATGCTTTGGGTTTGGTTGCCTTTGGAGGAATGTTTGAATAATTCTTCTTTGTTATATATTTATTATATATAATCATCTTGTTATAGGTCTCAAATGTAGACGTAGTGTAATTTCTTCTCCTCGAAAATTAATTAGTCGTTGATCTTGATCAGCTATCCAAACTTTTAGTGAACTTATTTCTTTAACATTCACTGGTAAATAGATTAGGTTACTGGGTATTTCATCCAATTTATATCCTGGTGGGGCATTTATTCCAAATTCATGTAAAGTATGTACAGGCGCATTATTCATATATGACCCTGTTGTTATATTATATTGTATCTGTATCGCGCATACTCTTAAAATATTTACGGGGAGTTGTGATAAATGTTTCTTGCCAGATTGTAAAATACCTCCACTAAAGCCAAATAGTGAGCATATGGAACGTTCTTTATTAAAATCAATAATATCATGTGATGAATATATTTCGAGTTGTAATGTATTGTTATTGGCATAAATTTCAATAGATTTCGTATCGTTGTTATTTGCGTATGCTTTTTTAATATATTCAACAATATCCTCAAGTTCGTATGAACCAATAGGAATTTCTATTGTTTGGTTACCAATATGAAACAAGTTATTCTCATAATCTACATTTGGTATAGAATTATATGAGTGAAAATCAACTAATGCGCACTCATAATCTTCTTTTAATTGAATTGGTGGAAAATAGTCAGCAGTTAAAACTGAAGACTTTCCGGTTAAAGCCAATGTTATTGACATTGCGAATGCTTGTTTATAAATGAAAAAATTTTTTTTTAATGTTTTATGTATACATTTTATTGCTTTTTCCTTATAAATAAATTATAATAAATCTTTTTTATATATCCAAGAATTATGTTTATTAGAAAACCCCAACCATTTTACATATACTTTATCATCCTTTGACTTTAAAACTTTCTCTACGAGATAAGTGTTTGGGTAGCGAGTACGTTTTAATTCTTCTTTATAGAATCCGCCTTTGATGGGATTGCCTTCATAATCTTCCAAGATATAGGTGACAGGGTTTGTTACTTGAATAGACTTTATACGGAAAATCTCTGTACTATAGTTCGGTGTATATCCCTTTTCAAACACATTCTTATATTTGCTTATTCGAACATAATCCCCTATACGATATTTAGATTTAGGGAATATTTTAAGGTGATTATAAACTGTATTCAACAGCATGGTTTCATTATTCTTAGTCACTTTAATGGGCGCCATATTTATAGTGCGATGCTTCCTTCTATTATAATCATCAACCATTTTCTTATATGTATCAATCCAATGATAGGTGCCGTTATAAGAAAATTCTCGAAACATTATAGATTTTAAGGTGCGATTAAATCGTTCAACAATAGATGCTTTCATTATGCTATATGTTGAATAGTGATTAATTGAATATTTAATCATAAGTTTTTTAAAATCTTTATTGAAAAATTCTTTGCCATCATCTGTTTGTAAATTCTTAGGTATTCTGCCATCACTCAATATTTTTTCAAATGCATTACAAACGTCGCTAGCACTTTTAGTTTTAATTGCTTCTGCCCAAGCATATTTTGAGAAAGTATCAATAACTGTCAGCAAGTATTTCATTCCTCTGTTTATTGTAGAATAATTCCCCATCTCGACTAAATCTGCTTGCCATAAATCATCTATCCCTTTTGTTATTACTCTTCGACGAGGAAAATGTTTCTTGGCTTGAGAATGGAGTTCGTTTACAATTCTTCTTCTTTCCATTGCTTACTTGTTGAGAACTCTATCGAGAATAATATTTTGCGGTAATGATATAAGCGATCCAACGTTGCGTTGGTCTCTAATATGATGGAGTTGTTTTTTTAAATTATTTATTTCATTTTGTAGATATTTTATTTCAGCTGTTACATCTCTTATTATTATTTCTTTACAGTGTAAGATTTGTGTTTGTAAATAAGCTTTGTTGACTGCGTCATTATTTTCCGATGGCGGCGCCAAGTTTTTAATTTTTTTATTGTTGATATTGAGGTTATGATGCTGGTCAATAGTAATTCCCAAAATTTGTGAAACATTTTTTCTAAAAATATTAGAATTAGAATAGTGACCGAATTTATCAACGCTCATTTCATTATTGATAAGGTTTTCTAAATATCAATGTATTATATTAGCTTCTCTTAACTCTTGGATTATAGATGTGATTTCATTGCCTTGATTTGTATGTCCAGCATTTTTGGATGCTATCAGCAATTGTAAGCGTTCAACTAGTTCATTTGGATCGTCCCAATATATATAGTTTGGTTTATTGAGATTGACAGTCATAAGACCCTCACCAGTGTGAGTGGTTTGAAATAATTTTTTAATTATCTTTAAGTACTTTGCACTTTTATTTCCTCTTATTTGTCCATTAGGTTGATTATTTCTTCGATGAACGCATGTACTTTCCAAAATTTTCTTATATATATCTAATTCATATGAATCGTAGCCGTAAGGGTTTTTATGAAAAAGAAGACTATAGAGACCAGATGATAGAGCCCACGTTTGATTTCCTATCTTTATTTTATCATCCACAAAACATAATTTACTATTTCCAAATTTCCATTCACCATTTTCATCTCTATGAGGGCCATATGTTGTATCAAATTTTTGATTTTTGAATAATTTATTTAAACTGTCAACTCCAATCGAGTATGCTTTTTTGGTTTCTTCGTTCTCTTCTTCTCCTTCGGAATAAAATGTTTCATCATTGGAATCATCTTCTCTCTCACTTTCTTGTTTTACTTCTTCTTTTGTTTTAAAGAATTCTTCTTTTTTAATTGTGTCCATAGACTTTTTCATATCATTTAATTTTATATGAGATAGTTTAACAACATCCTTCAGTGGTTTTACTATGGGTTTAAATGTATATTCCAATCTTTTCCCCATTTCATCTTCTCCTTGCTTAATTGATTGAAATTTTCTTTTTAGAATGCTTCGCGATTTAATAAGATCTTTCAAAACGCTTTCATTAATTTTGGAATTTAGTTGCTGGCTTGGTTGATCGTTTCAAGGGGTTATGCAAGTCGAGCTGTTTGTAATGAACAGGTTGGTTCAAGCGGTTAACAGGGAGCTGTTTGTAATGAACAGGTCGGTTCAAGTGGTTAACAGGGAGCTGTTTGTAATGAACAGGTCGGTTCAAGCGGTTAACTGGGGGCTGTTTGTAATGAACAGGTCGGTTTAAGCGGTTAACAGGGAGCTGTTTGTAATGAACAGGTCGGTTCAAGCGGTTAACAGGGAGCTGTTTGTAATGAACAGGTCGGTTCAAGCGGTTAACAGGGAGCTGTTTGTAATGAACAGGTCGGTTCAAGCGGTTAACTGGGGGCTGTTTGTGATGAACAGGTCGGTTCAAGCGGTTAACAGGGAGCTCTTTGTAATGAACAGGTCGGTTCAAGCGGTTAACAGGGAGCTGTTTGTAATGAACAGGTCGGTTCAAGCGGTTAACAGGGAGCTGTTTGTAATGAACAGGTCGGTTCAAGCGATTAACAGGGAGCTGTTTGTATTGAACAGGTCGGTTCAAGCGGTTAACAGGGAGCTGTTTGTAATGAACAGGTCGGTTCAAGCAGTAAACAGGGAGCTGTTTGTAATGAACAGGTCGGTTCAAGCGGTTAACAGGGAGCTGTTTGTAATGAACAGGTCGGTTCAAGCGGTTAACAGGGAGCTGTTTGTAATGAACAGGTCGGTTTAAGCGGTTAACAGGGAGCTGTTTGTAATGAACAGGTCGGTTCAAGCAGTAAACAGGGAGCTGTTTGTAATGAACAGGTCGGTTCAAGCGGTTAACAGGGAGCTGTTTGTAATGAACAGGTCGGTTCAAGCGGTTAACAGGGAGCTGTTTGTAATGAACAGGTCGGTTCAAGCGGTTAACAGGGAGCTGTTTGTAATGAACAGGTCGGTTCAAGCGGTTAACAGGGAGCTGTTTGTAATGAACAGGTCGGTTCAAGCGATTAACAGGGAGCTGTTTGTAATGAACAGGTCGGTTCAAGCGGTTAACAGGGAGCTGTTTGTAATGAACAGGTCGGTTCAAGCAGTAAACAGGGAGCTGTTTGTAATGAACAGGTCGGTTCAAGCGGTTATACTGAAAGCTGTTTATAATGAATAGGTCGGTTTAAGCGGTTATATCGGCAGCTGTTTTCATTTTCTGTCTAAATATTAATAAATACATCAAATCCCTTTCTATAGCGACTATTCATAATGCTATCATCTTTACTTATAACCAAAAATCCATATTTATCTTTCCAACATTCTCGACAAATCTCAGTAAATTTATGAAACGACATGTCGCCGCCAACATGTTCGTTAAAAATGTGTTTCATATTTACATTATCTTGTTTAAAAATTATGAGGAAGTTCGCATTATCTCTTATTAGATGTTTAGGAATCCGTGTATATGTTTGACATAAATAAAAAGAATCTATATTTTTATGTCTCCCCATACAGAAATAAGCGCGAATGTTGTTTTGTTTCTCGCAGGCAACATCATCAAATATCATTATAGAATTTTCTTCAGCATCATTTGGTTGTATCACGTCAGCGTTCTCGGAAAATGTATGATACCCCATCCCTTTTATTGGAGAAATTAGTTCTTCTAAATATTTATATTTGGGTTGATGAAGCGATTTTGAATATAAATATATATTTTTAAATTTCAATCCATTAGGGCTTTCAATTAAACTAATCATAATATTAGTTTTTCCACAATTTGATGGCCCAACTATTACAGCTCTAATAGAGTTTGGTAATAATTGGCTATGTCTGGAATTTTTGTTAGAATTTTGTATAAAATCAAAGTTTTTCACATTAATATGTTTATCTTGCTTCACCAAACGCATTTTGGAGACTGTACTTTTTTCTTCGATTCATAAAACTATATATAAACATTTACCATTTACATTTTTCTTTTTTCTATTTAGATCGTTCATAATTATATAAAATGATTGTTTATAATAAAAATAAATTTAATTGCCATCGAATCATTCAAGGAAGAGGATTACTTAATAACATTATAAATTCACTTACATTTGAACTTCACTTGCCTGGTTATCAATATTGCGGTCCGGGTACAAAGTTGGAAAAAAGATTAAAAAGGGGTGATAACGGCATAAATGGTCTAGATTCTGCATGCAAACTACATGACATTGAATATTCCAAAACTACAGATATAAATCTAAGAAATAAAGCTGATAAAGAACTAGCTGAACGTGCTTGGGAGCGAGTAAAAGCTAAAGATAGTACTTGGGGTGAAAAATTAAGCGCCTATTTAGTCACCAACACTATGAAAGCCAAATCTAAATTAGGCATGGGTATATCCAAAAAGAATATATGCAAAAATAAAATATTTTCTTCGGCTGTCAAAAATGCAACATCAATTTTGAAAAAGAAGAAACCAACCAGTATCGACTCTGCTATAAAAATTGCTCGTCAAGCTATAGGTAAATCATTCAAGGGGAATAGATCAAATGTTGTCATCCCTAGAGTAATACGAGTACCAAAAATTGGTGGTTTTCTACCAATAATACCTATATTAACAGCTCTCAGCGCTGTTGGAGCGTTGGCCACTGGTGGATCATCTATAGCTAAAGCAGTAAACGCAGCGAAGAATGCAAAGAAACGACTTGAAGAAAATATTCGTCATAACAAAACAATGGAGAACATTGCAATAGGTAATGGACTTTACCTCAAACCATTTAAAAGAGGAATGGGGATTATATGCAAGACAAAAAACTAATAAACCAGCTACCCAATAGACCTCTAACTGATGTTGATATAAAAATGTTTGGTAAAAAATATATACCACATTTTAGAGGGGTTTTCATGAGAGACAGACTCCCTAAAAAACAACATGCCATTGAATCTGGAGTAGTAAACCTAGATTCGTCTTCTGGACCTGGCACTCATTGGGTAGCGTACCACACTAACAACGAAAGATCAGAATACTTTGATAGTTTTGGTAATCTACAACCACCTTTAGAAATAATACGATATCTAGGTGATAATATAACATACAATTATATACGAAAACAGAAATTTAACACATTTAACTGTGGACACTTATGTTTAGAATTCTTGATGAATTTGTAAATGAAGAAATAAAATATTAAGCAAATATTTTAAAATCAATAACTATGCATTTTTATTTACAAATTTATATATTAAGTATGTATAAAAAAATGTAAGAAATGTTAATAAAAATATAAAAAACATTAAAAATGTATCCATTTTAAAACTTTTTAATATTAATGCTGCTGTAGGACCTGAATTTAAATCACACTGCTCTGTGATAGTAATATTATGTGCTCCACAAGTATCAACATTTTTTTCTGGTAGAAGTTTATTTAATTCTTTCGGATTTGTTGCGACATTGTTGGTTGCATTTCTCCTCATCAGAGCACAGTTACTTGACCAGTGAACATGTTCTGAAATAGGAGAATCATTTCTTTCCAGCAACAAATTTCCACTCCGCAAAAATAACATGCAACCCTATCTGATTCACCAGTGTAATAGAATCCAATCATAGCCAACACTTTGGGATCTTGATATGTTAAAGGCCAGGAATCAAATGTTTTCAATCGTGCATCCTCCCTGTGAAAGCGTTCCTCAAGAATGTTTACAGATTTTAAATTTTCAAAACCAGAGAAATGCATCTTTATAGTAAAACTTATTCTTGAACACTGACATTTTAGAAGAGATTGGCCCCCCTTTTTATAGAAATAAAAGTAAATTTAAATTTGTTTTCATTTGTTTATTTATTTTTATTATTTCTTAAATGTAATTTTTTAAATGGGGGAATAATAGAAATTTTCATGCGTTAGTTCCAGCTTGTATGAATTGTTATCGTTTCCTTCGCGTAAAATTTTCTTTATAATTGAAAATTCTCCATTATTTAATTTGGTTACAGCTTCATCTCCAAGTGAAAGGAATCTGGCTGGAAGATATAATATTTTGTCACCCAACTTTAAAACAATTTTCATCCCAAACTTGGTTTGTGTTTTATACGCTCCACTGATTCCATATTCTATGTTAGTATTTTTTTAAAGTTGAGACTGTTGAAAGAATTTACAAGTTCTACGCTGGAATTCATCGTTGTGAGACTTAATTTGGAATGTAAAGTTCTGTCAAAATATGACAACTATTTATATGAAAATTCAGTCACACATACATGCATTTAACATAATTTAAGCCAAAACTGTTTCTGCTTCGCAATCATTATAAATAATTTTTTGTATTATTAAACAAAATCAAGAAACATTAGACAATATCCACAAAAGTATTCAAGATGAATCGATTCAAATTCTTTAACCGTTTCTTACAAAAATGTAACAGAAAAAACAACAACAACAAACATTACACAATACCTACAAATGCATTGAAGATGAATCGATTGATGAATTCTTAGTCATTTCATACAAACAAAAAAAAAAAACAAAAAAAGACATGTAACTGAAGACAACAACAAGTGTATTTCATAAATCAGTCAATGACAATCACCACCCAAAATATTTAGCTTCTTCCCTGCCAGCAATTGGAAGTGAGTTTCGCACTCCCTCGCCTAAGAGGTCACTCCGGAGACACCCCAAGGAAGATCGTCGGTGAATTACACAAACAATTTCTATAACCTTATTGTGATTACGTTTTATCGCGTATGCCGACACTTCGGAGTGACTTCTGAGTGACTTCCAAGGCGGTTGTTTACATTTATTTAATGATTCGACACATTTGAACAAATATAGAACATTTTCTATCTGATGATTATATGAGAGGGTGGTGCAGTGGTAAGCACACTCGCTTTGCACTCTGAAGGTCCTGGTTCGCTTCCCAAGTCAGGCAAAAAAACATCACATTTTTAAAATGACACAATTAATGTAGCGGAAATTGCAGAGAATAATTTCTCTAAAAGAGAAGAGAAGTAAAAATATAAATAAAAATATAAAATTAAAAAAATAAAAATAAAAAAATTTAATTGAAAAAATAGAAACAAAAAATAAAAAAAATATATATTTTTTTAATTTCTAGATCTATCGCGGAAATGATCTTCTAGAAGTGTCGCTGGAGTGACTTCCAAGACGACACCCCGGCGTGGTTCATTTTCTCACAACGGAGGTCACTTCAGGGTGACTTCTGCGACTATCGCCGCGACTGTTTTCATCGCCCTGGGCGACACGCCTAAGTCACTTCCGCGATAGTTTTTGCTTGCAGGGTTAGTACAAATCATACTTTACAATAAAAACAGGGGTATTTAGCTGCTTTGTACAAACCACACTTACAGCAAATACACACACACACAATTAATTCTTAGTCATTCCTCCCCTCAGATGCATGCCTAGTAATCAAAAACATACCGCACTTTACAAATTAGGCGATTAGTAAAATTTCCCCCCTCTTATTTTTGTCTAGTAAAGAGATGCAACAAGAATCAAAATATCACCCAAAAATTGAGGCACACTTACATGAATATTTAGCTGATTAGTACAAACCATTCTTACAACAATAACAAGTACATCTTAACAACAAGAATCAAAACATGACCTTCAGTACATTGCTCCCAATGTTCATTCCCCCTAAAGTTTTAAGCTATGACCTAGTTTTACGTTATCACCTAATTATTTTTAATTGTCGTCCCTTGATTTTATTGCACATTATGGTTTTAATTGCCGAAACTGCTATTAAGCTGAATTTCAAGCCTCTGTAGTATACTACTGGAAAGTCATCTCCGGTGAACTTTTGTATTGGGAAAAGTCATCTCCGGTGAACTTTTGTATTGGGAAAGTAATCTCCGGTGAACTTTTGTATTGGGAATGTCATCTCCAGTGAACTTTTGTATTGGGAAAGTCATCTCCGGTGAACTTTTGTATTGGGAAAGTCATCTCCGGTGAACTTTTGTATTGGGAAAGTCATCTCCGGTGAACTTTTGTATGGGAAAAGTCATCTCCGGTGAACTTTTGTATTGGGAAAGTCATCTCCGGTGAACTTTTGTATGGGAAAAGTCATCTCCGGTGAACTTTTGTATTGGGAAAGTCATCTCCGGTGAACTTTTGTATGGGAAAAGTCATCTCCGGTGAACTTTTGTATTGGGAAAGTCATCTCCGGTGAACTTTTGTATGGGAAAAGTCATCTCCGGTGAACTTTTGTATTGGGAAAGTCATCTCCGGTGAACTTTTGTATTGGGAAAGTCCTGCCCGGTGAACTTTTGTATTGGGAAAGTCATGCCCGGTGAACTTTTGTATTGGGAAAGTCATGCCCGGTGAACTTTTGTATTGGGAAAGTCATGCCCGGTGAACTTTTGTATTGGGAAAATCGTGCCCGGTGAACTTTTGTATTGGGAAAGTCATGCCCGGTGAACTTTTGTATTGGGAAAGTCATGCCCGGTGAACTTTTGTATTGGGAAAGTCATGCCCGGTGAACTTTTATATTGGGAAAGTCATCTCCGGTGAACTTTTGTATTGGGAAAGTCATCTCCGGTGAACTTTTGTATGGGAAAAGTCATCTCCGGTGAACTTTTGTATTGGGAAAGTCATCCCCGGTGAACTTTTGTATGGGAAAAGTCATCTCCGGTGAACTTTTGTATTGGGAAAGTCATCTCCGGTGAACTTTTGTATTGGGAAAGTCATCTCCGGTGAACTTTTGTATTGGGAAAGTCATCTCCGGTGAACTTTTGTATGGGAAAAGTCATCTCCGGTGAACTTTTGTATTGGGAAAGTCATCTCCGGTGAACTTTTGTATGGAAAAAGTCATCTCCGGTGAACTTTTGTATTGGGAAAGTCATCTCCGGTGAACTTTTATATGGGAAAAGTCATCTCCGGTGAACTTTTGTATTGGGAAAGTCATCTCCGGTGAACTTTTGTATTGGGAAAGTCATCTCCGGTGAACTTTTGTATGGGAAAAGTCATCTCCGGTGAACTTTTGTATAGGGAAAGTCATCTCCGGTGAACTTTTGTATGGGAAAAGTCATCTCCGGTGAACTTTTGTATTGGGAAAAGTCATCTCCGGTGAACTTTTGTATGGGAAAAGTCATCTCCGGTGAACTTTTGTATTGGGAAAGTCATCTCCGGTGAACTTTTGTATTGGGAAAGTCATCTCCGGTGAACTTTTGTATGGGAAAAGTCATCTCCGGTGAACTTTTGTATTGGGAAAGTCATGCCCGGTGAACTTTTGTATTGGGAAAGTCATGCCCGGTGAACTTTTGTATTGGGAAAGTCATCTCCGGTGAACTTTTGTATTGGGAAAGTCATGCCCGGTGAACTTTTATATTGGGAAAGTCATCTCCGGTGAACTTTTGTATTGGGAAAGTCATCTCCGGTGAACTTTTGTATGGGAAAAGTCATCTCCGGTGAACTTTTGTATTGGGAAAGTCATCTCCGGTGAACTTTTGTATGGGAAAAGTCATCTCCGGTGAACTTTTGTATTGGGAAATTCATCTCCGGTGAACTTTTGAATGGGAAAAGTCATCTCCGGTGAACTTTTGTATTGGGAAAGTCATCTCCGGTGAACTTTTGTATTGGGAAAGTCATCTCCGGTGAACTTTTGTATGGGAAAAGTCATCTCCGGTGAACTTTTGTATTGGGAAAGTCATCTCCGGTGAACTTTTGTATTGGGAAAGTCATCTCCGGTGAACTTTTGTATGGGAAAAGTCATCTCCGGTGAACTTTTGTATTGGGAAAGTCATCTCCGGTGAACTTTTGTATTGGGAAAGTCATCTCCGGTGAACTTTTGTATTGGGAAAGTCGTGCCCGGTGAACTTTTGTATTGGGAAAGTCATCTCCGGTGAACTTTTGTATTGGGAAAGTCATGCCCGGTGAACTTTTGTATTGGGAAAGTCATGCCCGGTGAACTTTTGTATTGGGAAAGTCGTGCCCGGTGAACTTTTGTATTGGGAAAGTCATCTCCGGTGAACTTTTGTATTGGGAAAGTCATGCCCGGTGAACTTTTATATTGGGAAAGTCATCTCCGGTGAACTTTTGTATTGGGAAAGTCATCTCCGGTGAACTTTTGTATGGGAAAAGTCATCTCCGGTGAACTTTTGTATTGGGAAAGTCATCTCCGGTGAACTTTTGTATTGGGAAAGTCATCTCCGGTGAACTTTTGTATTGGGAAAGTCATGCCCGGTGAACTTTTGTTTTGGGAAAGTCATGCCCGGTGAACTTTTGTATTGGGAAAGTCATCTCCGGTGAACTTTTGTATGGGAAAAGTCATCTCCGGTGAACTTTTGTATTGGGAAAGTCATCTCCGGTGAACTTTTGTATGGGAAAAGTCATCTCCGGTGAACTTTTGTATGGGAAAAGTCATCTCCGGTGAACTTTTGTATGGGAAAGTCATCTCCGGTGAACTTTTGTATTGGGAAAGTCATGCCCGGTGAACTTTTGTATTGGGAAAGTCATGCCCGGTGAACTTTTATATTGGGAAAGTCATCTCCGGTGAACTTTTGTATTGGGAAAGTCATCTCCGGTGAACTTTTGTATTGGGAAAGTCATCTCCGGTGAACTTTTGTATTGGGAAAGTCATCTCCGGTGAACTTTTGTATTGGGAAAGTCATCTCCGGTGAACTTTTGTATTGGGAAAGTCATCTCCGGTGAACTTTTGTATTGGGAAAGTCATCTCCGGTGAACTTTTGTATGGGAAAAGTCATCTCCGGTGACTTTTGTATTGGGAAAGTCATCTCCGGTGAACTTTTGTATGGGAAAAGTCATCTCCGGTGAACTTTTGTATTGGGAAAGTCATGCCCGGTGAACTTTTGTATTGGGAAAGTAATGCCCGGTGAACTTTTGTATTGGGAAAGTCATGCCCGGTGAACTTTTGTATTGGGAAAGTCATCTCCGGTGAACTTTTGTATTGGGAAAGTCATCTCCGGTGAACTTTTGTATTGGGAAAGTCATCTCCGGTGAACTTTTGTATGGGAAAAGTCATCTCCGGTGAACTTTTGTATTGGGAAAAGTCATCTCCGGTGAACTTTTGTATTGGGAAAGTCATCTCCGGTTAACTTTTGTATGGGAAAAGTCATCTCCGGTGAACTTTTGTATTGGGAAAGTCATGCCCGGTGAACTTTTGTATTGGGAAAGTCATCTCCGGTGAACTTTTGTATTGGGAAAGTCATCTCCGGTGAACTTTTGTATGGAAAAGTCATCTCCGGTGAACTTTTGTATTGGGAAAGTCATGCCCGGTGAACTTTTTGTATTGGGAAAGTCATGCCCGGTGAACTTTTGTATTGGGAAAGTCATGCCCGGTGAACTTTTGTATTGGGAAAGTCGTGCCCGGTGAACTTTTGTATTGGGAAAGTCATGCCCGGTGAACTTTTGTATTGGGAAAGACATCTCCGGTGAACTTTTGTATTGGGAAAGTCATCTCCGGTGAACTTTTGTATTGGGAAAGTCATGCCCGGTGAACTTTTATATTGGGAAAGTCATGCCCGGTGAACTTTTGTATTGGGAAAGTCATGCCCGGTGAACTTTTGTATTGGGAAAGTCATGCCCGGTGAACTTTTGTATTGGGAAAGTCATCTCCGGTGAACTTTTGTATTGGGAAAGTCATCTCCGGTGAACTTTTGTATGGGAAAAGTCATCTCCGTGAACTTTTGTATGGGAAAAGTCATCTCCGGTGAACTTTTGTATTGGGAAAGTCATCTCCGGTGAACTTTTGTATTGGGAAAGTCATCTCCGGTGAACTTTTGTATGGGAAAAGTCATCTCCGGTGAACTTTTGTATTGGGAAAGTCATCTCCGGTGAACTTTTGTATGGGAAAAGTCATCTCCGGTGAACTTTTGTATTGGGAAAGTCATCTCCGGTGAACTTTTGTATGGGAAAAGTCATCTCCGGTGAACTTTTGTATTGGGAAGTCATGCCCGGTGAACTTTTATATTGGGAAAGTCATCTCCGGTGAACTTTTGTATGGGAAAAGTCATCTCCGGTGAACTTTTGTATTGGGAAAGTCATCTCCGGTGAACTTTTGTATTGGGAAAGTCATCCCCGGTGAACTTTTGTATTGGGAAAGTCATCTCCGGTGAACTTTTGTATTGGGAAAGTCATCTCCGGTGAACTTTTGTATGGGAAAAGTCATCTCCGGTGAACTTTTGTATTGGGAAAGTCATCTCCGGTGAACTTTTGTATGGGAAAAGTCATCTCCGGTGAACTTTTGTATTGGGAAAGTCATCTCCGGTGAACTTTTGTATGGGAAAAGTCATCTCCGGTGAACTTTTGTATTGGGAAAGTCATCTCCGGTGAACTTTTGTATTGGGAAAGTCATCTCCGGTGAACTTTTGTATAGGAAAAGTCATCTCCGGTGAACTTTTGTATTGGGAAAGTCATCTCCGGTGAACTTTTGTATGGGAAAAGTCATCTCCGGTGAACTTTTGTATTGGGAAAGGTCATCTCCGGTGAACTTTTGTATTGGGAAAGTCATCTCCGGTGAACTTTTGTATGGGAAAAGTCATCTCCGGTGAACTTTTGTATTGGGAAAGTCATCTCCGGTGAACTTTTGTATTGGGAAAGTCATGCCCGGTGAACTTTTATATTGGGAAAGTCATCTCCGGTGAACTTTTGTATTGGGAAAGTCATCTCCGGTGAACTTTTGTATGGGAAAAGTCATCTCCGGTGAACTTTTGTATTGGGAAAGTCATATCCGGTGAACTTTTGTATGGGAAAAGTCATCTCCGGTGAACTTTTGTATTGGGAAAGTCATCTCCGGTGAACTTTTGTATTGGGAAAGTCATCTCCGGTGAACTTTTGTATGGGAAAAGTCATCTCCGGTGAACTTTTGTATTGGGAAAGTCATCTCCGGTGAACTTTTGTATGGGAAAAGTCCTCTCCGGTGAACTTTTGTATTGGGAAAGTCATCTCCGGTGAACTTTTGTATTCGGAAAGTCATCTCCGGTGAAATTTTGTATTGGGAAAGTCATGCCCGGTGAACTTTTGTATTGGGAAAGTCATCTCCGGTGAACTTTTGTATTGGGAAAGTCGTCTCCGGTGAACTTTTGTATTGGGAAAGTCATGCCCGGTGAACTTTTATATTGGGAAAGTCATCTCCGGTGAACTTTTGTATTGGGAAAGTCATCTCCGGTGAACTTTTGTATGGGAAAAGTCATCTCCGGTGAACTTTTGTATTGGGAAAGTCATCTCCGGTGAACTTTTGTATTGGGAAAGTCATCTCCGGTGAACTTTTGTATGGGAAAAGTCATCTCCGGTGAACTTTTGTATTGGGAAAGTCATCTCCGGTGAACTTTTGTATGGGAAAAGTCATCTCCGGTGAACTTTTGTATGGGAAAAGTCATCTCCGGTGAACTTTTGTATTGGGAAAGTCATCTCCGGTGAACTTTTGTATGGGAAAAGTCATCTCCGGTGAACTTTTGTATTGGGAAAGTCATCTCCGGTGAACTTTTGTATGGGAAAAGTCATGCCCGGTGAACTTTTGTATTGGGAAAGTCATCTACGGTGAACTTTTGTATTGGGAAAGTCATCTCCGGTGAACTTTTGTATGGGAAAAGTCATCTCCGGTGAACTTTTGTATTGGGAAAGTCATCTCCGGTGAACTTTTGTACGGGAAAAGTCATCTCCGGTGAACTTTTATATTGGGAAAGTCATCTCCGGTGAACTTTTGTATTGGGAAAGTCGTGCCCGGTGAACTTTTGTATTGGGAAAGTCATGCCCGGTGAACTTTTATATTGGGAAAGTCATCTCCGGTGAACTTTTGTGTTGGGAAAGTCATCTCCGGTGAACTTTTGTATGGGAAAAGTCATCTCCGGTGAACTTTTGTATTGGGAAAGTCATGCCCGGTGAACTTTTGTATTGGGAAAGTAATCTCCGGTGAACTTTTGTATTGGGAAAGTCGTGCCCGGTGAACTTTTGTATTGGGAAAGTCATGCCCGGTGAACTTTTATATTGGGAAAGTCATCTCCGGTGAACTTTTGTATTGGGAAAGTCATCTCCGGTGAACTTTTGTATTGGGAAAGTCATCTCCGGTGAACTTTTGTATGGGAAAAGTCATCTCCGGTGAACTTTTGTATTGGGAAAGTCATGCCCGGTGAACTTTTATATTGGGAAAGTCATGCCCGGTGAACTTTTGTTTTGGGAAAGTCATGCCCGGTGAACTTTTGTATTGGGAAAGTCATCTCCGGTGAACTTTTGTATTGGGAAAGTCATGCCCGGTGAACTTTTGTATTGGGAAAGTCATCTCCGGTGAACTTTTGTATTGGGAAAGTCATCTCCGGTGAACTTTTGTATGGGAAAAGTCATCTCCGGTGAACTTTTGTATTGGGAAAGTCATCTCCGGTGAACTTTTGTATTGGGAAAGTCATGCCCGGTGAACTTTTGTTTTGGGAAAGTCATCTCCGGTGAACTTTTGTATGGGAAAAGTCATCTCCGGTGAACTTTTGTATTGGGAAAGTCATCCCCGGTGAACTTTTGTATGGGAAAAGTCATCTCCGGTGAACTTTTGTATTGGTGTATCCGGTGAACTTTTGTATGGGAAAAGTCATCTCCGGTGAACTTTTGTATTGGGAAAGTCATCTCCGGTGAACTTTTGTATTGGGAAAAGTCATCTCCGGTGAACTTTTGTATGGGAAAAGTCATCTCCGGTGAACTTTTGTATTGGGAAAGTCATCTCCGGTGAACTTTTGTATTGGGAAAGTCATCTCCGGTGAACTTTTGTATGGGAAAAGCCATCTCCGGTGAACTTTTGTATTGGGAAAGTCATCTCCGGTGAACTTTTGTATGGGAAAAGTCATCTCCGGTGAACTTTTGTATTGGGAAAGTCATCTCCGGTGAACTTTTGTATTGGGAAAGTCATGCCCGGTGAACTTTTGTATTGGGAAAGTCATGCCCGGTGAACTTTTGTATTGGGAAAGTCATGCCCGGTGAACTTTTGTATGGGAAAAGTCATCTCCGGTGAACTTTTGTATTGGGAAAGTCATCTCCGGTGAACTTTTGTATTGGGAAAGTCATCTCCGGTGAACTTTTGTATTGGGAAAGTCATCTCCGGTGAACTTTTGTATGGGAAAAGTCATCTCCGGTGAACTTTTGTATTGGGAAAGTCATCTCCGGTGAACTTTTGTACGGGAAAAGTCATCTCCGGTGAACTTTTATATTGGGAAAGTCATCTCCGGTGAACTTTTGTATTGGGAAAGTCGTGCCCGGTGAACTTTTGTATGGGAAAAGTCATCTCCGGTGAACTTTTGTATTGGGAAAGTCATCCCCGGTGAACTTTTGTATGGGAAAAGTCATCTCCGGTGAACTTTTGTATTGGTGTATCCGGTGAACTTTTGTATGGGAAAAGTCATCTCCGGTGAACTTTTGTATTGGGAAAGTCATCTCCGGTGAACTTTTGTATTGGGAAAAGTCATCTCCGGTGAACTTTTGTATGGGAAAAGTCATCTCCGGTGAACTTTTGTATTGGGAAAGTCATCTCCGGTGAACTTTTGTATTGGGAAAGTCATCTCCGGTGAACTTTTGTATGGGAAAAGCCATCTCCGGTGAACTTTTGTATTGGGAAAGTCATCTCCGGTGAACTTTTGTATGGGAAAAGTCATCTCCGGTGAACTTTTGTATTGGGAAAGTCATCTCCGGTGAACTTTTGTATTGGGAAAGTCATGCCCGGTGAACTTTTGTATTGGGAAAGTCATGCCCGGTGAACTTTTGTATTGGGAAAGTCATGCCCGGTGAACTTTTGTATGGGAAAAGTCATCTCCGGTGAACTTTTGTATGGGAAAAGTCATCTCCGGTGAACTTTTGTATTGGGAAAGTCATCTCCGGTGAACTTTTGTATTGGGAAAGTCATCTCCGGTGAACTTTTGTATTGGGAAAGTCATCTCCGGTGAACTTTTGTATGGGAAAAGTCATCTCCGGTGAACTTTTGTATGGGAAAAGTCATCTCCGGTGAACTTTTGTATTGGGAAAGTCATCTCCGGTGAACTTTTGTATTGGGAAAGTCATCTCCGGTGAACTTTTATATTGGGAAAGTCATCTCCGGTGAACTTTTGTATTGGGAAAGTCATCTCCGGTGAACTTTTGTATTGGGAAAGTCATCTCCGGTAAACTTTTGTATTGGGAAAGTCATCTCCGGTGAACTTTTGTATTGGGAAAGTCATCTCCGGTGAACTTTTGTATTGGGAAAGTCATCTCCGGTGAACTTTTGTATGGGAAAAGTCATCTCCGGTGAACTTTTGTATTGGGAAAGTCATCTCCGGTGAACTTTTGTATGGGAAAAGTCATCTCCGGTGAACTTTTGTATTGGGAAAGTCATCTCCGGTGAACTTTTGTATGGGAAAAGTCATCTCCGGTGAACTTTAGTATTGGGAAAGTCATCTCCGGTGAACTTTTGTATGGGAAAAGTCATCTCCGGTGAACTTTTGTATGGGAAAAGTCATCTCCGGTGAACTTTTGTATTGGGAAAGTCATCTCCGGTGAACTTTTGTATGGGAAAAGTCATCTCCGGTGAACTTTTGTATTGGGAAAGTCATCTCCGGTGAACTTTTGTATGCGAAAAGTCATCTCCGGTGAACTTTTGTATTGGGAAAGTCATCTCCGGTGAACTTTTGTATTGGGAAAGTCATCTCCGGGGAACTTTTGTATTGGGAAAGTCATGCCCGGTGAACTTTTGTATTGGGAAAGTCATGCCCGGTGAACTTTTGTATTGGGAAAGTCATGCCCGGTGAACTTTTGTATGGGAAAAGTCATCTCCGGTGAACTTTTGTATGGGAAAAGTCATCTCCGGTGAACTTTTGTATTGGGAAAGTCATCTCCGGTGAACTTTTGTATGGGAAAAATCATCTCCGGTGAACTTTTGTATTGGGAAAGTCATGCCCGGTGAACTTTTGTATTGGGAAAGTCATCTCCGGTGAACTTTTGTATGGGAAAAGTCATCTCCGGTGAACTTTTATATTGGAAAAGTCATGCCCGGTGAACTTTTGTATTGGGAAAGTCATGCCCGGTGAACTATTGTATTGGGAAAGTCATGCCCGGTGAACTTTTGTATTGGGAAAGTCATGCCCGGTGAACTTTTGTATTGGGAAAGTCATCTCCGGTGAACTTTTGTATTGGGAAAGTCTTCTCCGGTGAACTTTTGTATGGGAAAAGTCATCTCCGGTGAACTTTTGTATTGGGAAAGTCATCTCCGGTGAACTTTTGTATGGGAAAGTCATCTCCGGTGAACTTTTGTATTGGGAAAGTCATGCCCGGTGAACTTTTGTATTGGGAAAGTCATCTCCGGTGAACTTTTGTATGGGAAAAGTCATCTCCGGTGAACTTTTGTATTGGGAAAGTCATCTCCGGTGAACTTTTGTATTGGGAAAGTCATCTCCGGTGAACTTTTGTATGGGAAAAGTCATCTCCGGTGAACTTTTGTATTGGGAAAGTCATCTCCGGTGAACTTTTGTATGGGAAAAGTCATCTCCGGTGAACTTTTGTATTGGGAAAGTCATCTCCGGTGAACTTTTGTATTGGGAAAGTCATCCCGGGTGAACTTTTGTATGGGAAAAGTCATCTCCGGTGAACTTTTGTATTGGGAAAGTCATGCCCGGTGAACTTTTGTATTGGGAAAGTCATCTCCGGTGAACTTTTGTATGGGAAAAGTCATCTCCGGTGAACTTTTATATTGGAAAAGTCATGCCCGGTGAACTTTTGTATTGGGAAAGTCATGCCCGGTGAACTATTGTATTGGGAAAGTCATGCCCGGTGAACTTTTGTATTGGGAAAGTCATGCCCGGTGAACTTTTGTATTGGGAAAGTCATCTCCGGTGAACTTTTGTATTGGGAAAGTCATCTCCGGCGAACTTTTGTATGGGAAAAGTCATCTCCGGTGAACTTTTGTATTGGGAAAGTCATCTCCGGTGAACTTTTGTATGGGAAAAGTCATCTCCGGTGAACTTTTGTATTGGGAAAGTCATCTCCGGTGAACTTTTGTATGGGAAAAGTCATCTCCGGTGAACTTTTGTATTGGGAAAGTCATGCCCGGTGAACTTTTATATTGGGAAAGTCATGCCCGGTGAACTTTTGTTTTGGGAAAGTCATGCCCGGTGAACTTTTGTATTGGGAAAGTCATCTCCGGTGAACTTTTGTATTGCGAAAGTCATGCCCGGTGAACTTTTGTATTGGAAAAGTCATCTCCGGTGAACTTTTGTATTGGGAAAGTCATCTCCGGTGAACTTTTGTATTGGGAAAGTCATCTCCGGTGAACTTTTGTATGGGAAAAGTCATCTCCGGTGAACTTTTGTATTGGGAAAGTCATCTCCGGTGAACTTTTGTATGGGAAAAGTCATCTCCGGTGAACTTTTGTATTGGGAAAGTCATGCCCGGTGAACTTTTGTATTGGGAAAGTCATCTCCGGTGAACTTTTGTATGGGAAAAGTCATCTCCGGTGAACTTTTGTATGGGAAAAGTCATCTCCGGTGAACTTTTGTATTGGGAAAGTCATGCCCGGTGAACTTTTGTATTGGGAAAGTCATCTCCGGTGAACTTTTGTATGGGAAAAGTCATCTCCGGTGAACTTTTGTATTGGGAAAGTCATCTCCGGTGAACTTTTGTATTGGGAAAGTCATCTCCGGTGAACTTTTGTATGGGAAAAGTCATCTCCGGTGAACTTTTGTATTGGGAAAGTCATCTCCGGTGAACTTTTGTATTGGGAAAGTCATCTCCGGTGAACTTTTGTATTGGGAAAGTCATCTCCGGTGAACTTTTGTATGGGAAAAGTCATCTCCGGTGAACTTTTGTATTGGGAAAGTCATCTCCGGTGAACTTTTGTATGGAAAAGTCATCTCCGGTGAACTTTTGTATTGGGAAAGTCATCTCCGGTGAACTTTTGTATTGGGAAAGTCATCTCCGGTGAACTTTTGTATTGGGAAAGTCATCTCCGGTGAACTTTTGTATTGGGAAAGTCATCTCCGGTGAACTTTTGTATGGGAAAAGTCATCTCCGGTGAACTTTTGTATTGGGAAAGTCATCTCCGGTGAACTTTTGTATGGGAAAAGTCATCTCCGGTGAACTTTTGTATTGGGAAAGTCATCTCCGGTGAACTTTTGTATGGGAAAAGTCATCTCCGGTGAACTTTTGTATTGGGAAAGTCATCTCCGGTGAACTTTTGTATTGGGAAAGTCATCTCCGGTGAACTTTTGTATTGGGAAAGTCATCTCCGGTGAACTTTTGTATTGGGAAAGTCATCTCCGGTGAACTTTTGTATGGGAAAAGTCATCTCCGGTGAACTTTTGTATTGGGAAAGTCATCTCCGGTGAACTTTTGTATGGGAAAAGTCATCTCCGGTGAACTTTTGTATTGGGAAAGTCATCTCCGGTGAACTTTTGTATTGGGAAAGTCATCTCCGGTGAACTTTTGTATGGGAAAAGTCATCTCCGGTGAACTTTTGTATTGGGAAAGTCATCTCCGGTGAACTTTTGTATTGGGAAAGTCATCTCCGGTGAACTTTTGTATGGGAAAAGTCATCTCCGGTGAACTTTTGTATTGGGAAAGTCATCTCCGGTGAACTTTTGTATTGGGAAAGTCATCTCCGGTGAACTTTTGTATGGGAAAAGTCATCTCCGGTGAACTTTGTATGGGAAAAGTCATCTCCGGTGAACTTTTGTATTGGGAAAGTCATCTCCGGTGAACTTTTGTATGGGAAAAGTCATCTCCGGTGAACTTTTGTATTGGGAAAGTCATCTCCGGTGAACTTTTGTATGGGAAAAGTCATCTCCGGTGAACTTTTGTATGGGGAAAAGTCATCTCGGTGAACTTTTGTACTGGGACAGTCATCTCCGGTGAACTTTTGTATTGGGACAGTCATCTCCGGTGAACTTTTGTATTGGGAAAGTCATCTCCGGTGAACTTTTGTATTGGGAAAGTCATCTCCGGTGAACTTTTGTATTGGGAAAGTCATCTCCGGTGAACTTTTGTATGGGAAAAGTCATCTCCGGTGAACTTTTGTATTGGGAAAGTCATCTCCGGTGAACTTTTGTATTGGGAAAGTCATCTCCGGTGAACTTTTGTATGGGAAAAGTCATCTCCGGTGAACTTTTATATTGGGAAAGTCATCTCCGGTGAACTTTTGTATTGAAAAGTCGTGCCCGGTGAACTTTTGTATTGGGAAAGTCATCTCCGGTGAACTTTTGTATTGGGAAAGTCATCTCCGGTGAACTTTCGTATTGGGAAAATCATCTCCGGTGAACTTTTGTATGGGAAAAGTCATCTCCGGTGAACTTTTGTATTGGGAAAGTCATCTCCGGTGAACTTTTGTATTGGGAAAGTCATCTCCGGTGAACTTTTGTATGGGAAAAGTCATCTCCGGTGAACTTTTGTATTGGGAAAGTCATCTCCGGTGAACTTTTGTATTGGGAAAGTCATCTCCGGTGAACTTTTGTATGGGAAAAGTCATCTCCGGTGAACTTTTGTATTGGGAAAGTCATCTCCGGTGAACTTTTGTATTGGGAAAGTCATCTCCGGTGAACTTTTGTATGGGAAAAGTCATCTCCGGTGAACTTTTGTATGGGAAAAGTCATCTCCGGTGAACTTTTGTATTGGGAAAGTCATGCCCGGTGAACTTTTGTATTGGGAAAGTCATGCCCGGTGAACTTTTGTATTGGGAAAGTCATGCCCGGTGAACTTTTGTATGTGAAAATTCATCTCCGGTGAACTTTTGTATGGGAAAAGTCATCTCCGGTGAACTTTTGTATTGGGAAAGTCATCTCCGGTGAACTTTTGTATTGGGAAAGTCATCTCCGGTGAACTTTTGTATTGGAAAAGTCATGCCCGGTGAACTTTTGTTTTGGGAAAGTCATGCCCGGTGAACTTTTGCATTGGGAAAGTCATCTCCGGTGAACTTTTGTATGGGAAAAGTCGTCTCCGGTGAACTTTTGTATTGGGAAAGTCATCTCCGGTGAACTTTTGTATTGGGAAAGTCATGCCCGGTGAACTTTTATATTGGGAAAGTCATGCCCGGTGAACTTTTGTATTGGGAAAGTCATCTCCGGTGAACTTTTGTATTGGGAAAGTCATCTCCGGTGAACTTTTGTATTGGGAAAGTCGTGCCCGGTGAACTTTTGTATTGGGAAAGTCATGCCCGGTGAACTTTTATATTGGGAAAGTCATCTCCGGTGAACTTTTGTATTGGGAAAGTCGTGCCCGGTGAACTTTTGTATTGGGAAAGTCATCTCCGGTGAACTTTTGTATGGGAAAGTCATCTCCGGTGAACTTTTGTATTGGGAAAGTCATGCCCGGTGAACTTTTGTATTGGGAAAGTCATCTCCGGTGAACTTTTGTATGGGAAAAGTCATCTCCGGTGAACTTTTGTATTGGGAAAGTCATCTCCGGTGAACTTTTGTATTGGAAAGTCATCTCCGGTGAACTTTTGTATGGGAAAAGTCATCTCCGGTGAACTTTTGTATTGGGAAAGTCATCTCCGGTGAACTTTTGTATGGGAAAAGTCATCTCCGGTGAACTTTTGTATGGGAAAAGTCATCTCCGGTGAACTTTTGTATTGGGAAAGTCATCTCCGGTGAACTTTTGTATTGGGAAAGTCATCTCCGGTGAACTTTTGTATGGGAAAAGTCATCTCCGGTGAACTTTTGTATTGGGAAAGTCATCTCCGGTGAACTTTTGTATGGGAAAAGTCATCTCCGGTGAACTTTTGTATTGGGAAAGTCATCTCCGGTGAACTTTTATATTGGGAAAGTCATCTCCGGTGAACTTTTGTATTGGGAAAGTCGTGCCCGGTGAACTTTTGTATTGGGAAAGTCATGCCCGGTGAACTTTTATATTGGGAAAGTCATGCCCGGTGAACTTTTGTATTGGGAAAGTCATGCCCGGTGAACTTTTGTATGGGAAAAGTCATCTCCGGTGAACTTTTGTATTGGGAAAGTCATCTCTGGTGAACTTTTGTATGGGAAAAGTCATCTCCGGTGAACTTTTGTATTGGGAAAGTCATCTCCGGTGAACTTTTGTATGGGAAAAGTCATCTCCGGTGAACTTTTGTATTGGGAAAGTCATGCCCGGTGAACTTTTGTATTGGGAAAGTCATGCCCGGTGAACTTTTGTATTGGGAAAGTCATGCCCGGTGAACTTTTGTATTGGGAAAGTCGTGCCCGGTGAACTTTTGTATTGGGAAAGTCATGCCCGGTGAACTTTTGTATTGGGAAAGTCATCTCCGGTGAACTTTTGTATGGGAAAAGTCATCTCCGGTGAACTTTTGTATTGGGAAAGTCATGCCCGGTGAACTTTTGTATTGGGAAAGTCATCTCCGGTGAACTTTTGTATGGGAAAAGTCATCTCCGGTGAACTTTTGTATTGGGAAAGTCATCTCCGGTGAACTTTTGTATGGGAAAAGTCATCTCCGGTGAACTTTTGTATTGGGAAAGTCATCTCCGGTGAACTTTTGTATTGGGAAAGTCATCTCCGGTGAACTTTTGTATGGGAAAAGTCATCTCCGGTGAACTTTTGTATTGGGAAAGTCATCTCCGGTGAACTTTTGTATGGGAAAAGTCATCTCCGGTGAACTTTTGTATTGGGAAAGTCATCTCCGGTGAACTTTTGTATTGGGAAAGTCATCTCCGGTGAACTTTTGTATGGGAAAAGTCATCTCCGGTGAACTTTTGTATTGGGAAAGTCATCTCCGGTGAACTTTTGTATGGGAAAAGTCATCTCCGGTGAACTTTTGTATTGGGAAAGTCATCTCCGGTGAACTTTTGTATTGGGAAAGTCATCTCCGGTGAACTTTTGTATGGGAAAAGTCATCTCCGGTGAACTTTTGTATTGGGAAAGTCATCTCCGGTGAACTTTTGTATTGGGAAAGTCATCTCCGGTGAACTTTTGTATGGGAAAAGTCATCTCCGGTGAACTTTTTGTATTGGGAAAGTCATCTCCGGTGAACTTTTGTATGGGAAAAGTCATCTCCGGTGAACTTTTGTATTGGGAAAGTCATCTCCGGTGAACTTTTGTATGGGAAAAGTCATCTCCGGTGAACTTTTGTATGGGAAAAGTCATCTCCGGTGAACTTTTGTATTGGAAAGTCATCTCCGGTGAACTTTTGTATGGGAAAAGTCATCTCCGGTGAACTTTTGTATTGGGAAAGTTATGCCCGGTGAACTTTTGTATTGGGAAAGTCATGCCCGGTGAACTTTTGTATTGGGAAAGTTATGCCCGGTGAACTTTTGTATTGGGAAAGTCGTGCCCGGTGAACTTTTGTATTGGAAAGTCATGCCCGGTGAACTTTTGTATTGGGAAAGTCATGCCCGGTGAACTTTTGTATTGGGAAAGTCATGCCCGGTGAACTTTTGTATGGGAAAAGTCATCTCCGGTGAACTTTTGTATGGGAAAAGTCATCTCCGGTGAACTTTTGTATTGGGCAAGTCATCTCCGGTGAACTTTTGTATTGGGAAAGTCATCTCCGGTGAACTTTTGTATGGGAAAAGTCATCTCCGGTGAACTTTTGTATTGGGAAAGTCATCTCCGGTGAACTTTTGTATGGGAAAAGTCATCTCCGGTGAACTTTTTGTATTGGGAAAGTCATCTCCGGTGAACTTTTGTATGGGAAAAGTCATCTCCGGTGAACTTTTGTATTGGGAAAGTCATCTCCGGTGAACTTTTGTATTGGGAAAGTCATCTCCGGTGAACTTTTGTATGGGAAAAGTCATCTCCGGTGAACTTTTGTATTGGGAAAGTCATCTCCGGTGAACTTTTGTATGGGAAAAGTCATCTCCGGTGAACTTTTGTATTGGGAAAGTCATGCCCGGTGAACTTTTGTATTGGGAAAGTCATGCCCGGTGAACTTTTGTATTGGGAAAGTCATGCCCGGTGAACTTTTGTATTGGGAAAGTCGTGCCCGGTGAACTTTTGTATTGGGAAAGTCATGCCCGGTGAACTTTTGTATTGGGAAAGTCATCTCCGGTGAACTTTTGTATTGGGAAAGTCATCTCCGGTGAACTTTTGTATGGGAAAAGTCATCTCCGGTGAACTTTTGTATTGGGAAAGTCATCTCCGGTGAACTTTTGTATGGGAAAAGTCATCTCCGGTGAACTTTTGTATGGGAAAAGTCATCTCCGGTGAACTTTTGTATTGGGAAAGTCATCTCCGGTGAACTTTTGTATGGGAAAAGTCATCTCCGGTGAACTTTTGTATTGGGAAAGTCATCTCCGGTGAACTTTTGTATGGAAAAGTCATCTCCGGTGAACTTTTGTATTGGGAAAGTCATCTCCGGTGAACTTTTGTATGGGAAAAGTCATCTCCGGTGAACTTTTGTATTGGGAAAGTCATCTCCGGTGAACTTTTGTATTGGGAAAGTCATGCCCGGTGAACTTTTGTATGGGAAAAGTCATCTCCGGTGAACTTTTGTATTGGGAAAGTCAACTCCGGTGAACTTTTGTATTGGGAAAGTCATCTCCGGTGAACTTTTGTATTGGGAAAGTCATCTACGGTGAACTTTTGTATGGGAAAAGTCATCTCCGGTGAACTTTTGTATTGGGAAAGTCATCTCCGGTGAACTTTTGTATGGTAAAAGTCATCTCCGGTGAACTTTTGTATTGGGAAAGTCATCTCCGGTGAACTTTTGTATTGGGAAAGTCATCTCCGGTGAACTTTTGTATTGGGAAAGTCATCTCCGGTGAACTTTTGTATTGAGAAAGTCATCTCCGGTGAACTTTTGTATGGAAAAGTCATCTCCGGTGAACTTTTGTATTGGAAAAGTCGTGCCCGGTGAACTTTTGTATTGGGAAAGTCATGCCCGGTGAACTTTTATATTGAAAAATTCATCTCCGGTGAACTTTTGTATTGGGAAAGTCATGCCCGGTGAACTTTTGTATGGGAAAAGTCATCTCCGGTGAACTTTTGTATTGGGAAAGTCGTGCCCGGTGAACTTTTGTATGGGGAAAAGTCATCTCCGGTGAACTTTTGTATTGGGAAAGTCATCTGCGGTGATCTTTTGTATGGGAAAAGTCATCTCCGGTGAACTTTTGTATTGGGAAAGTCATCTCCGGTGAACTTTTGTATGGGAAAAGTCATCTCCGGTGAACTTTTGTATTGGGAAAGTCATCTCCGGTGAACTTTTGTATGGTAAAAGTCATCTCCGGTGAACTTTTGTATTGGGAAAGTCATCTCCGGTGAACTTTTGTATTGGGAAAGTCATCTCCGGTGAACTTTTGTATTGGGAAAGTCATCTCCGGTGAACTTTTGTATGGGAAAAGTCATCTCCGGTGAACTTTTGTATTGGGAAAGTCATGCCCGGTGAACTTTTGTATTGGGAAAGTCATGCCCGGTGAACTTTTGTATTGGGAAAGTCATGCCCGGTGAACTTTTGTATTGGGAAAGTCATCTCCGGTGAACTTTTATATTGGAAAAGTCATGCCCGGTGAACTTTTGTATTGGGAAAGTCATGCCCGGTGAACTTTTGTATTGGGAAAGTCATCTCCGGTGAACTTTTGTATGGGAAAAGTCATCTCCGGTGAACTTTTGTATTGGGAAAGTCATCTCCGGTGAACTTTTGTATGGGAAAAGTCATCTCCGGTGAACTTTTGTATTGGGAAAGTCATCTCCGGTGAACTTTTGTATGGGAAAAGTCATCTCCGGTGAACTTTTGTATTGGGAAAGTCATCTCCGGTGAACTTTTGTATGGGAAAAGTCATCTCGGTGAACTTTTGTATTGGGAAAGTCATGCCCGGTGAACTTTTGTATTGGGAAAGTCATGCCCGGTGAACTTTTGTATTGGGAAAGTCATCTCCGGTGAACTTTTGTATTGGGAAAGTCATCTCCGGTGAACTTTTGTATGGGAAAAGTCATCTCCGGTGAACTTTTGTATTGGGAAAGTCATCTCCGGTGAACTTTTGTATTGGGAAAGTCATCTCCGGTGAACTTTTGTATGGGAAAAGTCATCTCCGGTGAACTTTTGTATTGGGAAAGTCATCTCCGGTGAACTTTTGTATGGGAAAAGTCATCTCCGGTGAACTTTTGTATTGGGAAAGTCATCTCCGGTGAACTTTTGTATTGGGAAAGTCATCTCCGGTGAACTTTTGTATGGGAAAAGTCATCTCCGGTGAACTTTTGTATTGGGAAAGTCATCTCCGGTAAACTTTTGTATGGGAAAAGTCATCTCCGGTGAACTTTTGTATGGGAAAAGTCATCTCCGGTGAACTTTTGTATTGGGAAAGTCATCTCCGGTGAACTTTTGTATGGGAAAAGTCATCTCCGGTGAACTTTTGTATTGGGAAAGTCATCTCCGGTGAACTTTTGTATGGGAAAAGTCATCTCCGGTGAACTTTTGTATTGGGAAAGTCATCTCCGGTGAACTTTTGTATGGGAAAAGTCATCTCCGGTGAACTTTTGTATTGGGAAAGTCATCTCCGGTGAACTTTTGTATTGGGAAAGTCATGCCCGGTGAACTTTTGTATGGGAAAAGTCATCTCCGGTGAACTTTTGTATTGGGAAAGTCAACTCCGGTGAACTTTTGTATTGGGAAAGTCATCTCCGGTGAACTTTTGTATTGGGAAAGTCATCTACGGTGAACTTTTGTATGGGAAAAGTCATCTCCGATGAACTTTTGTATTGGGAAAGTCATCTCCGGTGAACTTTTGTATTGAGAAAGTCATCTCCGGTGAACTTTTGTATGGGAAAAGTCATCTCCGGTGAACTTTTGTATTGGAAAAGTCGTGCCCGGTGAACTTTTGTATTGGGAAAGTCATGCCCGGTGAACTTTTATATTGGAAAATTCATCTCCGGTGAACTTTTGTATTGGGAAAGTCATGCCCGGTGAACTTTTGTATGGGAAAAGTCATCTCCGGTGAACTTTTGTATTGGGAAAGTCGTGCCCGGTGAACTTTTGTATGGGAAAAGTCATCTCCGGTGAACTTTTGTATTGGGAAAGTCATCTGCGGTGAACTTTTGTATGGGAAAAGTCATCTCCGGTGAACTTTTGTATTGGGAAAGTCATCTCCGGTGAACTTTTGTATGGGAAAAGTCATCTCCGGTGAACTTTTGTATTGGGAAAGTCATCTCCGGTGAACTTTTGTATGGTAAAAGTCATCTCCGGTGAACTTTTGTATTGGGAAAGTCATCTCCGGTGAACTTTTGTATTGGGAAAGTCATCTCCGGTGAACTTTTGTATTGGGAAAGTCATCTCCGGTGAACTTTTGTATGGGAAAAGTCATCTCCGGTGAACTTTTGTATTGGGAAAGTCATGCCCGGTGAACTTTTGTATTGGGAAAGTCATGCCCGGTGAACTTTTGTATTGGGAAAGTCATGCCCGGTGAACTTTTGTATTGGGAAAGTCATCTCCGGTGAACTTTTATATTGGAAAAGTCATGCCCGGTGAACTTTTGTATTGGGAAAGTCATGCCCCGGTGAACTTTTGTATTGGGAAAGTCATCTCCGGTGAACTTTTGTATGGAAAAGTCATCTCCGGTGAACTTTTGTATTGGGAAAGTCATCTCCGGTGAACTTTTGTATGGGAAAAGTCATCTCCGGTGAACTTTTGTATTGGGAAAGTCATCTCCGGTGAACTTTTGTATGGGAAAAGTCATCTCCGGTGAACTTTTGTATTGGGAAAGTCATCTCCGGTGAACTTTTGTATGGGAAAAGTCATCTCCGGTGAACTTTTGTATTGGGAAAGTCATGCCCGGTGAACTTTTGTATTGGGAAAGTCATGCCCGGTGAACTTTTGTATTGGGAAAGTCATCTCCGGTGAACTTTTGTATTGGGAAAGTCATCTCCGGTGAACTTTTGTATGGGAAAAGTCATCTCCGGTGAACTTTTGTATTGGGAAAGTCATCTCCGGTGAACTTTTGTATGGGAAAAGTCATCTCCGGTGAACTTTTGTATGGGAAAAGTCATCTCCGGTGAACTTTTGTATTGGGAAAGTCATCTCCGGTGAACTTTTGTATTGGGAAAGTCATCTCCGGTGAACTTTTGTATGGGAAAAGTCATCTCCGGTGAACTTTTGTATTGGGAAAGTCATCTCCGGTGAACTTTTGTATGGGAAAAGTCATCTCCGGTGAACTTTTGTATTGGGAAAGTCATCTCCGGTGAACTTTTGTATCGGAAAAGTCATCTCCGGTGAACTTTTGTATTGGGAAAGTCATCTCCGGTGAACTTTTGTATTGGGAAAGTCATGCCCGGTGAACTTTTGTATTGGGAAAGTCATGCCCGGTGAACTTTTGTATTGGGAAAGTCGTGCCCGGTGAATTTTTGTATTGGGAAAGTCATGCCCGGTGAACTTTTGTATTGGGAAAGTCATGCCCGGTGAACTTTTGTATTGGGAAAGTCATGCCCGGTGAACTTTTGTATGGGAAAAGTCATCTCCGGTGAACTTTTGTATTGGGAAAGTCATCTCCGGTGAACTTTTGTATGGGAAAAGTCATCTCCGGTGAACTTTTGTATGGGAAAAGTCATCTCCGGTGAACTTTTGTATTGGGAAAGTCATCTCCGGTGAACTTTTGTATTGGGAAAGTCATCTCCGGTGAACTTTTGTATGGGAAAAGTCATCTCCGGTGAACTTTTGTATTGGGAAAGTCATCTCCGGTGAACTTTTGTATGGGAAAAGTCATCTCCGGTGAACTTTTGTATTGGGAAAGTCATCTCCGGTGAACTTTTGTATCAGAAAAGTCATCTCCGGTGAACTTTTGTATTGGGAAAGTCATCTCCGCTGAACTTTTGTATTGGGAAAGTCATCTCCGGTGAACTTTTGTATGGGAAAAGTCATCTCCGGTGAACTTTTGTATTGGGAAAGTCATCTCCGGTGAACTTTTGTATGGGAAAAGTCATCTCCGGTGAACTTTTGTATTGGGAAAGTCATGCCCGGTGAACTTTTGTATTGGGAAAGTCATGCCCGGTGAACTTTTGTATGGGAAAAGTCATCTCCGGTGAACTTTTGTATGGGAAAAGTCATCTCCGGTGAACTTTTGTATTGGGAAAGTCATCTCCGGTGAACTTTTGTATTGGGAAAGTCATCTCCGGTGAACTTTTGTATTGGGAAAGTCATCTCCGGTGAACTTTTGTATGGGAAAAGTCATCTCCGGTGAACTTTTGTATTGGGAAAGTCATCTCCGGTGAACTTTTGTATGGGAAAAGTCATCTCCGGTGAACTTTTGTATTGGGAAAGTCATCTCCGGTGAACTTTTGTATTGGGAAAGTCATCTCCGGTGAACTTTTGTATGGGAAAAGTCATCTCCGGTGAACTTTTGTATTGGGAAAGTCATCTCCGGTGAACTTTTGTATGGGAAAAATCATCTCCGGTGAACTTTTGTATTGGGAAAGTCATCTCCGGTGAACTTTTGTATGGGAAAATTCATCTCCGGTGAACTTTTGTATTGGAAAAGTCATCTCCGGTGAACTTTTGTATTGGGAAAGTCATCTCTGGTGAACTTTTGTATGGGAAAAGTCATCTCCGGTGAACTTTTGTATTGGGAAAGTCATCTCCGGTGAACTTTTGTATTGGGAAAGTCATCTCCGGTGAACTTTTGTATGGGAAAAGTCATCTCCGGTGAACTTTTGTATTGGGAAAGTCATCTCCGGTGAACTTTTGTATGGGAAAAGTCATCTCCGGTGAACCTTTGTATTGGGAAAGTCATCTCCGGTGAACTTTTGTATTGGGAAAGTCATCTCCGGTGAACTTTTGTATGGGAAAAGTCATCTCCGGTGAACTTTTGTATTGGGAAAGTCATCTCCGGTGAACTTTTGTATGGGAAAAGTCATCTCCGGTGAACTTTTGTATTGGGAAAGTCATGCCCGGTGAACTTTTGTATTGGGAAAGTCATGCCCGGTGAACTTTTGTATTGGGAAAGTCGTGCCCGGTGAACTTTTGTATTGGGAAAGTCATGCCCGGTGAACTTTTGTATTGGGAAAGTCATCTCCGGTGAACTTTTGTATGGGAAAAGTCATCTCCGGTGAACTTTTGTATTGGGAAAGTCATGCCCGGTGAACTTTTGTATTGGGAAAGTCATCTCCGGTGAACTTTTGTATGGGAAAAGTCATCTCCGGTGAACTTTTGTATTGGGAAAGTCATCTCCGGTGAACTTTTGTATTGGGAAAGTCATCTCCGGTGAACTTTTGTATGGAAAAGTCATCTCCGGTGAACTTTTGTATTGGGAAAGTCATCTCCGGTGAAGTTTTGTATGGGAAAAGTCATCTCCGGTGAACTTTTGTATTGGGAAAGTCATCTCCGGTGAACTTTTGTATGGGAAAAGTCATCTCCGGTGAACTTTTGTATTGGGAAATTCATCTCCGGTGAACTTTTGTATTGGGAAAGTCATCTCCGGTGAACTTTTGTATGGGAAAAGTCATCTCCGGTGAACTTTTGTATTGGGAAAGTCATCTCCGGTGAACTTTTGTATTGGGAAAGTCATCTCCGGTGAACTTTTGTATGGGAAAAGTCATCTCCGGTGAACTTTTGTATTGGGAAAGTCATCTCCGGTGAACTTTTGTATGGAAAAGTCATCTCCGGTGAACTTTTGTATTGGGAAAGTCATCTCCGGTGAACTTTTGTATTGGGAAAGTCATCTCCGGTGAACTTTTGTATGGTAAAAGTCATCTCCGGTGAACTTTTGTATTGGGAAAGTCATCTCCGGTGAACTTTTGTATTGGGAAAGTCATCTCCGGTGAACTTTTGTATGGGAAAAGTCATCTCCGGTGAACTTTTGTATTGGGAAAGTCATCTCCGGTGAACTTTTGTATGGGAAAATCATCTCCGGTGAACCTTTGTATTGGGAAAGTCATCTCCGGTGAACTTTTGTATTGGGAAAGTCATCTCCGGTGAACTTTTGTATGGGAAAAGTCATCTCCGGTGAACTTTTGTATT